>NW_015165290.1:696069-708051 GCF_001447785.1 Gekko japonicus
AAGTGTTTCATCTTTTCCCCACCTACCACTTTTATGCCCTCCCACATGCTCCCATCCACCCACCCATCCAGGCTTACTTCATGTCAGATAAGGGGGAAATAGGGGGAAGACAAAGGAGAGGAGGATTGCTGGGATGCTGGAAAGAAATCTGGGACGCAGTTTACTTCCATTTCTTGGAAACTGTGCATCATCTTCTGTTTTCTCAACTTCCAAAATATAATCTCAAAATTTTATACCAAGTTGTGTGATCACATGCTTGATCACCCTACACTGTCCAGGAATCACTTAGATGTGATCCTGCAAAATCATCTTTTAATGATAAATGTTCATTTTAAACACACACACGAAAGTCAGTTAAGAGCCAGATTCAAGTCCAGCGGCACCTTAAAGACCAACAAGATTCCCAGAGTATAAGCTTTCAAGAGTCAAAGCTCCCTTCATCAGATACCATAGCTGACAAATGAATCCTTGACTCTTGAAAGCTTATACCCTGGAAATCTTTATTTATTTATTTAATTAATTTTATTTATACCCCGCCCTCCCCGCACGCGGGCTCAGGGTGGCTTACAATATACGGGTGCAATGCTTGTTGGTCTTTAAGATGCTACTGGACTCAGATCTTCTTTTGCCAGAACTTTGTTCTGTCCAACATGGCTGTCCATCTGAAACTAAAAGTCCCTTAAATATTTATTTATGAATCCTATGCTACATAGTATTACAGGGGCCATATATGTACATCTTTGGGGGGGGGGGGGGAAAGGGGGGGAGCAGAAAACACTAGCAATAATATCCTCCAGCCAAAGAGAATGCCCCATGTATTGTATTGCAATGATGGAGACAGGATAATGTGCATTGGGTCACTCACATATGGACAAAGGCATAAGAACTGCATAATAGGTAATATTCATTTGATGATCATGTCTACATTAGTGAGAGTGCAAATATGTGTGGCCTGAATCAAAGAGGAGTTAAGTACATCAATGGTATATAATTAGTACCTTCTCTCACTTGATCTCAGTTATTACTGGAAGTATGCTGAAAGTATGGTGAGTTACTATGACAACAGTCATACATGACCAAATACCACCACTGATGTTTAGCTACAGTAGTGTTATTTAGCTGTCTATATAGGACCTTTAAGAACTACCAATAGAAAGTACACTATTCATACTGGGGATTATCATCACTGTGGGGTAATGAAAATCACACAGATCTGTGTTTGCAGAACACTCTACAAAGATAATCTGCGGAAAGGAAATGTGGATCAAAATACATATTTCCTCAACAGGTTATATAGTGGCTTTATATACAAACTAGGAATAAGGCCCATTGTGGAAATAAATACAACAAGTTCTAGAAAGAGGCTCTGGGAGAGTGCCCTGGATTTGGGCACTCAGTGTCAATTTGCTGTGGCAACCTCAGCAGGGTATAATGACACAGAGTCTACCATTTTCTCCAGAGGAACTGATATCTGCTACCTGAGGAGCAGTTGTAATTTTGAGTGATCTCTGCCCACCCCCCGTAGAGATTGGATACAATGGTTCCCCAGGAGGAAATGGCTGGTTTGGAGGGTGGAGTTTATGGCATTGTACCTGTCTGAGGTCCCACCCCTCCTCAAACCTCACCCTCTTCAGGTTCTACCCCTCAAATCTCCAGGAATTTCCCAACCTGGAGTTGGCAACCCTATCTCCCTCCCAGCCAACCATCAACCTACCTTTATCTGCACCTCTGATTTCAGCTTTCCAGCTCCTCCCCCTCCCTCCTAGAGAGCAGTTGTAATTCTGAGTAATCACCAGCCCTCACCTGGAGATTGGCAACAATGTTTTCCCAGGAGGAAATGGCTGGTTTGGAAAGTGAAGTCTATGGTATCGTACCTGTCTGAAGGCCCACGACTCCTCAAACCTCACCCTCTCCAGGCTCCACCCCTCAAATCTCCAGGAATTTCCTGACCTAGAGTTGGCAACTCTATCTCCTTCCCAGCCAACCATCAACCTGCCGTTATCTGCCCCTCTGATTTCAGCTTTCCATTTCCTCCCCCTCCCTCCTGGAAAGCAGTTGTAATTCTGAGTGATCTCCAGCCCTCACTTGGAGATTGGCAAGAATGGTTCCCCAGGAGGAAATGGCTGGTTTGGAGGGTGGAGTCTATCGCATTGGACCTGTCTGAGGTCCCACCCCTCCTCAAACCTCCCCCTCTCCAGGCTCCATCCCTCAAATCTCAAGGAACCCTAGTCAGGACTGGCCCCAATGAGTTCCCTACAAAGGCCTGGAAAGGGCTTCATTCCTTTGTCTTTTTACTGACAGAACCAAGCTTGGTTGCCTAGCAACAGCCACTGAGGGAAAAGTTAGTCCCACAGGAGCCAAGCAGGAGAATCAGACATTTGGCAGTTATTCTGACAGGGAACAGTGGCTGAGGTGGCAGTGGGTGGGGAAGAGGAGCGGACCCAGCACCCAGCCAATAGCACGTGATTACTCTTGAGTGGTGGTTGATGGGCCAATGGCTGATGGAGCACACAGCACAGCCAATGGAGAGCTGGAAATGGCCAATATGTAAGGGAATTATTATCAAAGATAAGTGACAATTATTAAACAAGATTTTTTACAGTTGTAATGGCAATCTTGCCATTGCAAAAAAAAGAGTGATTTTTAATTCACGAAGAGTTCTAATTTTTAAACCGTACAAAGAAACAGACACTTGACATTTAAAGTTTGTTTTTGTACACTTCCTCTTTTTTTCTTTTTTGTAAAAAGCTACTCTTGCTTTCGCAAAAATGAAAACACATTCATCTGTTCAGGGAAATTCCCCCAAAGAAGCTAGTGGAGGATTTCATTACAGTCAATCTGTTTCGGTTTATTAGGATTTAAGAAGAAGGGAGTACAGTAAAGCAAGCAAATAAAATAGCTCTCACATATATCAGATCCAGGCTTATAGAACTGCCCGCAAAAGAAGAATACACAGGAAATAGTTTGCCACAATTCTGCAAAGATATCAGATACAGGCACTGATGTGACAACAGTCTCATCCCAGGTGTCCAAAAAGAAATAAAGTTAACACTGTGGTCAAGAGTGATATCAGATATAATCAATAAGAAACAATCAGATACTCCGGGGAAACATTTAGTCTAGTTTCAAAGCTGACCATGTTGAAAATCTGGTATTTGAGTTCAGACACATAAGTAGATCAGCTGGTTCAGCAACCAAAACAAATAGTTAATGAGTCAGCAAACCGTGTCCTTGAGGTTTTCATTGCACTTAAGGTTTACAAAAACAACTTTGGGTGGCTTATACAAAACCAAATGCAATCATGTAAACATAGAGCTGGAAGGGGCCATAAGAACATAAGAGAAGCCAATGTTCGATCAGGCCAATGGCCCATCAAGTCTACCACTCTGTCACACAGTGGCCAAAAATACCAGGTGCCATCAGGAGGTCCAGCAGTGGGGCCAGGACACTAGAAGCCCTCCCACTGTTGACCCCCCCCAGCACCAAGAATATAGAGCATCACTTGCCCCAGCCTGAGAGTTCCTATCTATACCTTATGGCTAATAGCCACTGATGGATCTCTGCTCCATATGCTTATCTAATTCCCACTTGAAGCTGTTCATGCTTGTAGCCGCCGCCACCTCCTGTGGCAGTGAATTCCATGTGTTAATCACTCTTTCTCTTTGGGTGAAGAAGTACTTCCTTTTATCCGTTCTAACCCGACTGCTCAGCAATTTCATTGAGTGCCCACGAGTTCTTGCATTGTGAGAAACGGAGAAAAGTACTTCTTTCTGTACCTGCTCTATCCCATGTATAATCTTATAAACCTCGATCATGTCACCCCTCAGCTGTCGTTTCTCCAAGCTAAAGAGCCCCAAGTCATATGGAAAGTGTTCCAACCCTTTTATCATTCTAGTTGCCCTTTTCTGCAATTTCCCCAGTCCTATAATATTCTTTTTGAGGTGTGGTGACCAGAACTCCAAATGAGGTCGCACCATTGATTTATACAGGGGCATTATGATACTGGCTGATTAATCCCCAGCATAGCGTTGGCCTTTTTTATTGCAGTTGCACACTGTCTAGACATTTTCATTGAGTTATCTACAACGACTTCAAGATCTCTTTCATGGTCAGTCTCTGCCAGTTCAGACCCCATCAATGTATATTTATAGTTAGGATTTATCCCATGACTATTGAGCTTACTTAGGAGCCTTTGATGAGGAACTTTATCAAAAGCTTTCTGGAAGTCAAGGTAAACAACATCTATTGGGTCCCCCTTGTCCACATGTTTGTTCACTCCCTCAAAAAACACTAACAAGATCTTCCCTTACAGAACCCATGCTGAGTCTGCCTCAATAGTTTTTGTTCATCAATGTGCCTACTAATTCTTTCCTTAATAGCAGTTTCCACCAACTTTCCCGGTATTGATGTCAGACTGACTGGCCTGTAATTTTCCGGATCTCCTCTGGAACCCTTTTAAAAGATGGGAGTGAAATTAGCTACCTTCTGGTCCTCAGGAATGGAGGCAGACTTTAATGAAAGATTACTTATTTTTGTCAGGAGATCCACAAGTTCACATTTGAGTTCTTTCAGAACTCTTGGATGTATGCCATCCGGGCCTGGTGATTTATCAGTTTTTAAGTTGTCTATTAAGTTGCCTCAAGGGTCCTCTAGTCCAACCCTATGCACAGTGCAGGAAATCCACAACTACCTTCCTCCCCCACTTCCCCCCATGACCTATGCCCAGTGGAATGCCTCCAGGATCCCTGGCCAATCAGGTCTAGAGGAAAATTCCTTAAGAGCCATGAGAGCTGAGCACTGACTCATCCCTTCCTGCCCTCTCTCTCATGGTCTGCCTAAATTTGCAGAATCAGCATTACTGTCAGATGTCCATCTAGCCTCTGCTTAGAAACCTCCAAAGAAGAAGAGCCCACTACCTCCTGAGGAAGCCTGTTCCACTGAGGAACCACTACAACTGTCAGGAAGTTCTTCCTAATGTTTAACCAAAAATTCTTTTGATTTAATTTCAATCCATTGGTTTTGGTCTGACCTTCTGGGGCACCAGAAAACAACTCTTCTCCATTCTCTATATGACAGCCCTTCGAATTCTTGAAGATGGCTATCATATCAGCTCTCAGTCATCTCCTCTCCAGGCTAAACATCCCTAGCTCCTTCAACATTCCTTCATATGACTTGATCACCAGACCCCTCACCATCTTCGTTGCCCTGCTCTGAACATGTTTCAACTTATCAACATTCTTTCTTAAACTGCAGTATCCAAAACTGAACACAATACTCCAACTGAGGTATGACCAGAGCAGAGTAATGAGATACCATCACTTTGTGTGATCTGGATACTATACTTCCGTTGATGCAGCCCAAAATCGCATTTGCCTTTTTAGCTATCGCATTACACTGCTGACTCATATTCAGTGTATTGTCTACTAAGACCCTTAGGTCCTTTTCAAAAAGTACTACTGCCAAGACAAATCTTCCCCATCCTATAATTATGCATTTGATTTTTCCCACTTAAATGCAGAACTTTACATTTATCTCTGCTGAAATTCATTTTGTTAGTTTTAAACCAGCTTTCCAGCCTGTCAAGATCATACTGTATCTTGATTCTGTCTTCTACTGTATTTGCTACCCCTCTCAATTTAGTATGATCTGCAAATTTAATGAGCATCCCCTCTATTCATTCATCCAAGTCATTTATAAAGATGTTGAACAACACAGGGCCCAGGACAGATTCCTGAGACACTCCACTTGTCACTCCTCTCCAAGAAGATGAGGAGCCATTAACAAACACTCTTTGGGTACAAACTGCCAGCTGGTTACAAATCTACCTAACAGTAATAGGATCCAAACCACATTTTACCAGCTTGTCAACAAGAATCAAGAAATATGACTCAAAGGGAAAGAAAAAACTCTAACAAGGGTTAGGAAATTCTATACCTGACAGTTGTGATAAACAAGTGCAACAGGAAAGGCAAGAAAAAGTAAATAATATATAATTATGTCCACCCTTCACAGAATGCAGAGAAATTCCAAGAATAGTACTTTCCCAAGGCGTCAGTGTGGCTTCAGCCTTCCATCCTGTGCTATTTTCCTGAATTGAAATGGTCCTGGGAGTTTCTATTTGGCCTATTGAGTAGACCCACAAGAGTACACCTGGGTTTTCCCAGTGCACCAAATACTGCCCCCCATTGTTTTAGGTCAGGAAAAGAATGCAGCTGTGGATGCTAAAGACTTTTCTCTAAGTGTGCCACAGCAGCATGACTGTTACTCAGGTAACAGGTGGGAACCCTGGACCCATTCTGTATACTCCATAATAAGTAAAAAGGCCCAAAATGTGCTGGGCATCTTCATTAAAAACTCCAAAAAGACTGGAAGCTGGAAAGGGGAATGTTCATTCTTCATTTTAGAATAAAGAAGAAAGAACAGGGTTAAAGAAATGATGGTGTAGGGCTCTTTTTGTAGCAGGAACCCCTTTGCATATTAGGCGATACACCCCTAACGCAGCCAATCCTCCAAGAGTTTACAGAGCTCTTCTTACAGGGGCTACTGTAAGCTCTTGGAGGATTGGCTACATTAGGGGTGTGTCGCCTAATATGCAAAGGAGTTCCTGCTGCAAAAAGAGCCCTCACTGTATTGTGGAGTTTGGGAGAAAAGACAGCCTTGTTAGTGGCTGCATTGTCATTTGTTTCTTTTTTAAAAGTAACATGTACTTCTGAACTTAGATGTTCAGAGAGGATGCACTCAGTCCCTAAAGAAGAAAAATAGCAATAAAAAAATTAAAAATGTTTCTGTAAGTCACAAAATAGTGCAGGCACGGGGAATGACATCACAAGCACTATCTAGTAGGTGTGCACATATGGGGCAATCCTAAGCAAGTCTACTCAGAAGTAAGTACCATGTTGTTTAGTGGGGTTTACTCCTGGGAAAGGATTGCAGCCATAATCACATTCAACATGACAATTGCAAGAGCAATGGATTCACTAGCTGGGGAGCAATCTGCATTTTCCCAGTGTCAAAACATTATGGCTTGAATACTTGAGAAGTGTTGCATCCATCACCTGTGGGGAAATTTCCAAATCCATTTAAACAAATGTGTAACATTTGCACTGTTGCACATTTATAGGGCTCAAAACAACTTTTAGAGGCCCTGAAGCTTCAAATAGGCACTGTCTATAGTTACTCATCATTTTCCTGCAATAATGAAGACAGTGTTAACAGCTGCGTGTTGAGAAATTCCTGGAGATTTTAGAGTGGAGCCTGAGGAGAGCAGGGTTTGGGGAGGGGAGGAACCTCTTCAGAGTATAAGGCCATTGAGTCCACCATCCAAAGCAGCCATTTTCTCCCCAGGAACTGGTCTCTGTGGTCTGGAGATCAGCTGTAATGTTGGGAGTTCTCAGGCCCCCACCTGGGGTTTGGAAACCCTAAATGAAAACCACTTAAACAATAGTTGCAGATAGGGCTGCCAAGCCGCGGCGAGGGATCCGCACATCTTCACAGGATCCCTGCCACGGGGGACAGCGATACGCGTTGCACCACTGTTGCCAGGATGTGACGCTACGTGTCGCTCTGGCAACGAGTCCCGTTGCCAGAACGACACTTAGCGTCACATCCTGGCGACAGCGGTATGACGCGTATCGCTGTCCCCCACGGCAGGGATCCTGTGAAGACGTGCGGATCCCCTGCCGCGGCTTGGCAGCCCTAGTTGCAGAGGGTAGTTGTGCTGGTCTGCAGTAGAACAGCTATATCTGAATCGAATAGCACCTTAGAAACCAGCAGGATTTTTTTGGGTATAAGCTTTCAATTGTCAAAGCTCCCTTAGTCAGATCTGGACTTTCATCAGGACTCTCAAAAGCTTATATCTTGAAAATCTTGTTGGTTCCTAAGGTGCCACTGGACTTGAATCTACCACTTAAATAAGGTGATCCACAAGAAGCCAAATTCTACATCACGCTTTCGTACTCAGTGCAACGCAGAATACTGATTCATAGAGTAGTACCCAAGTCTCTGGAATAGCTATATTGTATAAGCATTCCAGAAAGTCAACTAGGACCTTCTTAAAGGCAAGCCCTGGTCTGCTCCTTCAAAGCAGGACAATCCTTGTGTCACAGAGGAACTGGCACAGCCAGTCATAGAAAGAATATGCTATTCATTAGTCCATTTGGCATGGCCACCTGGTTCTTCCTGCTTTTCTTCAGCAGATGTTTTATGGATAGTCTTGTTGTCCTTCCTTTGCCTTACCTGATCCTCAGGACATGTTGAATATACATCACACCTGCATTTTCTTGAAATGTATGCCTTAAGGCTGAGAAACCGGTGCCTCCAGAAATTAGCAATGAAATATTTTTCCATTCACCTGTCTAATTACATATCACCCTGAAACTACTAGGAAAAATCCATACAAATACTAACATCACATGATTAATTAAATACACTACCTCACCCACAGATGACACTATGGAGGTGAATACTGTGACTTGGAATGTCCAGACTTAGATGACTTGGTGAAGCTCTACCAAGGACTTCCCAGATTATTAAAATCTTCTTAATTCTATATCTCTGATGGACTTGATCCTGCACTGCTGCAGAGGAGGCATTCACCTTGCAGTTCACTTGCTATTTTTCTGGTAAGTGCTAGAAGTGAAAATTTAACATGGAGGGTTACCGTTATGCATCCCCTATATGCAGAGGTGCCTTTGAAGATTATTTGGAATAATACCAGCTAATGCAAAGTGCTGCAGCTGTTGACATTGGCATGCTGCTGTGCTCACACTACCCCAGTGTCAAAGTTCTATATTGGCTTCCAATCTGTTTTTGGATCTAATGCACCTTACTGTTTTTGACCTTTGTCATACTATGGCTCCGGTCACACGGGCTGGAAAATGTGGGGGGGGGGAGCGTGGCTGTTTGCCCCGGAGCAAAATAACGTGCGGCTGCGCAATCAGACCTCCGGTTGAGGTGCCTCGAGGTCCCGTGGTTAGGGGGAAGGTGCCGATCACACCACAGGCAAAGAAGCGGAGCGGCGGGGCAAACGGGGTTGTGTTGTTTTTTTAAAAACTGAAGTGTGTGCATGCTCCGTTGGGTGTTTGTGCGCATCCCATGGAGACTTGGGGGGGGAACCCTTTTTTTGCGAGGGGACGTGGGCGGGCGCCAGATGCCCCCGGAAACGCGATCAGACACCCGCCCTTGCCCCACGGTTTCTGGAAACTTCTCGGTACCTTACCCCTAACCATGGGACCTCGGAGGTACTAGTTTTTTACCCCGCATCTTCGGCAGGAAGCCTCGGGTGACCCACGGGAGCTCTACGCTTCCCATATGTTGCTGTGTGATCGCGCCTGGAAATTCCGCCTATCTTCTGTTTCTGTAGCGTGGCTAATGCTCCGTGTGACCGCAGCCTATGTCACCTAGGCCCAGCCTATGAAAGGAATGGTTCCTCTAGTGTGAACCCGTTCAACCACTAAGTCTGGATAGGCTTTCAAGCAAGAGCTCATCAAATGGAATGGAGTGCTCTGGAATACGTCCTATTGAACTCACTGGGGCTTACTTCTAAGTAAACCTGCATAGAAAGGAATTATTTAAACAGTTGATATGCAACATATATCCTTTCTACCTCCCTACTTTTATAAAAAGAATTATCAACTAATTAAAGTTTTGTTAATCCTTGATGAACCTGGTTTGCAATAACTGGCAATTAGACAATTACACTGAAGTAGATTAATATATTGTGAAATCTCAAAGGAGTCTCTCTGGGGATTCTGAAGCAGTTTCTCTTTAAGTTTAATCAGACCAGCAATTTAATAAACAAATGCTGTGAGAGGCGTCTTGAATATATTTTTAATCATATCTGAGAATATAAATTGTTCCCCATTACAGAAATACACCCTACGCAAAATAGCTTCAAACTCACCAAACTCAAGGCCCATTATCGTGAAAGATCTTCCATTGTCATTAACAATCTATACTGAATTGTCAGCTTCATATTGACAAGGTACAGCTATCTTCAGTTGCCTAAAAGAGAAAAACATCTTTGAACTTCTGTTTCATAAGTGACACAAGGCGGGGAACAGTGTAACTGCATGGCTTTAACATTGGTGGGCCCTTCAAGAATTCTACATACTTCTTTGTTGTAAGCCCATCTAACAAGAATATTTGTGTATGTGAAACTAGAACTGAAGCTTTAGCACGTTAATAGCACCAAATAGCACAGGTTAGTAGCATTTCAGCCAGCAACTCTATTTTGAATTTAACTGCCACTGCCTGTTATATTTTTTTGTCTCAATCAGTTCCACCTGAAATGCTATATAGTTTAATTTCTTTATTTTTACTGAAGACCAGAACTCTTTGGAAACAAACACTTATTTCCACATTTGCAAGTTAGTTATTATGCACGAGATAAGCCTGGGGGGCTGGTCATCCTGGAGGCCATGGAGCTGGGCAAGTTAAATGATTTCATACAATGTATTGGTTGCAGGCCTCGGTTCCTGCCGGAGCGCACTGAAGCACCACTCCACCAGTCAGGAGCCCAGGGGGAGGGCACATAAGCCCCGCCCCCTGCGCCCACCAGCCATCAGTTGGAACACGGTGGGGGGGCAAAACGTTCCCCCGCCTCCCTGAGCCCCGGGGTGGTGGCCTTGGACTCGTAGGGGCAAATTCCACCTCTTGCGCGAGAGGTCATTCTGGCTCCCCCAGCTCTCCTTTGGGGCTCCTTAAAAAGTTATGACCGCCGTTGCTGTTTGGTATAGTGGTTAAGTGCGTGGACTCTAATCTGGGAGAACCGGGTTTGATTCCCCACTCCTCCACTTGCACCAGCTGATGTGACCTTGGGTCAGTCACAAGCTCTGTCACAGCTGTTCCTGAAAGAGCAGTTTGTGTCAGAGTTCTCTCAGCCCCACCCACCTCACAGGGTGTCTGTTGTGGGAAGGGGAAGGAAAAGGAGTTTGTAAGCCGCTCTGAGACTCCAAGTGAAGGGCGGGGTATAAATCCAATCTCTTCTTCTTCTTCTTCTTGGCGGCAGCTGCGACGCCCGCAGGGTTCTCCTCCCTTCTGAGCCCTGGGGTGGTGGCCTTGTAGGGGCAAATTCCACCTCTCACGCGAGAGGTCATTCTTGCTCCCCCAGATCTCGGGAGGGGCTCTTTAAAAACTGATGGCCGCCACCACTGTTCTTGGCAGCAGCTGTGACGCCCGCGGGGGCGGGGGGAAACATTCTCCTGCCTCCCTGAGCCCCGGGGTGGTGGCCTTGGACTCGTAGGGGCAAATTCCACCTCTCGCGTGTGATGCCGCTCGGACATCACATGCGAGAGGTCATTCTGGCTTCCCCAGCTCTCGGAAGAGGCTCTTTAAAAAGTTATGGCCACCGTCGCTGTTCTCGGCGGCAGCTGCGAAGCCCACGTGGGGGGGGATGTTCCCTTGCCTCCCTGAGCCCCGTGGTGGTGGCCTTGGACTCGTAGGGGCAAAATCAACCTCTCGCATGTGATGTCCCAGCGGCGTTGCCACTGGGACATCACACGCGAGAGGCCATTCTGGCTCCCCCAGCTCTGGGAGGGGCTCTTTAAAAAGTTATGGCCGCCATCACTGTTCTCGGTGGCAGCTGCGTCGCGAAACGTTTCCTTGCCTCCCTGAGCCCCGGGGTGGTGGCCTTGGACTCATTGGGGCAAATTCCACCTCTCGCATGTGATGTCACCTCTCACTCGAGAGGTCATTCTGGCTCCCCCAGCTCTTGGGAGGGGCTCTTTAAAAAGTTATGGCCGCTGCTGCTGTTCTCAGCGGCAGCTGCGATGCCCATGTGGTGGGGGCGGGGCAAAACGTTCCCTTGCCTCCCTGAGCCCCAGGGTGGTGGCCTTGGACTCATGGGGCAAATTCCACCTCTCACGTGTGATGTCACCTCTCACTCGAGAGGTCATTCTGGCTCCCCCAGCTCTCGGGAGGGGCTCTTAAAAAAGTTATGGCCGCAGACGCTGTGCTCGGCAGCAGCTGCGACGCCCGCGGGGG
>NW_015165290.1:712312-754127 GCF_001447785.1 Gekko japonicus
CTTTATATATTTGCTGTTGTGTTTTTTCCCTAGAGAACTTAATAATAACGTCCCGTGGGGCTCCTCCCCTGGAGACGGTGTGCCCTCTCAATATCTTCTGGCTGAATCTTAATGGCCTGAGCCTCCAGCCAGCTCCTTAGTGTATCCTCCAGATTCTTGGGAGCAATTTCCTCAGAAATTCCAGAGATAATTAAATTGCCACGTCTGTTTCTATCAGAAATATCTGCCAGCTGGCCAACCAAAATATTAATCTTCTGCTCATTTTCCAGAGCTTTATTCTTAGCAAAGTCAGCAGTTTTTTTTATATGGGATATATCTTTCTTTAACTCAGCCAAGTCCTGTCTTACTGCTTTAATCTCTTCTGAAATCTTATCTTGAGATTGAAGATATGTATTCTGCAACACTGATATTTGCTCAGAGAGATCCTTAATTGTTCTTGCCATCGTTAGACGTTAATTAGGGCTCAACAAGCCGGCCGTTTATTTCACTGCGTTTGCTTGCTGAAATAGAGTGAGTAAACTCTTATCTCTAACCTTCTGGCTTGGCACAGCTGTTGTTTAATGTTTAGCACCAAATTATATGCTAGGCTTGAAGTTGTTTTGCAGTTGTTTAAGCTATAAATACCTTAGTGTTTGGAGGAGCTCGGAGCCAGGCGTCCTGCCGAGTTAACGCATGCGTGCACGTTCCCTTGCCTCCCTGAGCCCTGGGGTGGTGGCCTTGGACTCCTAGGGGCAAATTCTACCTCTCGTGTGTGATGTCCGAGGCATTGCCGCTCGGACATCACACACGAGAGGCCATTCTGGCTCCCCCAGCTCTCAGGAGGATAATCTTACAGATAATCTTACAAATAGTCCTTTGCATTTATATTATGCTTTCAACTTTAAAAGGATCATAATGCTGACTGTGTGAACTTAGGCAAATCACGAGAGGTAGAACAGGAAGGGTTGCATCAGTGCTTAGTTCTTGTGGCCCTTTCTTACACGCCCAGGGAAATGCTGATCACCACTTTGGGGCCAGGAAACAATTTTTCTCCAGGCCAGTTTGGCCCCCAGTGATCCTGGAGGGTTTTTTTAAATCATATTCTGGGTGTGGAAAAGGGATCATTGGGGTGTGTGGGGGGTATTGGTGAATTTCCTGCATTGTGCAGGGGGTTGGACTAGATGACCCTGGAGGTCCTTTCCAACTCTATGAGTCTATGATTCTATAATTCACCCAGGCTGGCTGCGGGCACGCCAGCACCTCTGTCAGGCAGAAGCGCCTGAGATCCTCCCCCTCCCCTTTTCCTTCGCCTGACTTGGAGGCGAAGGGAAGGGGGAAGGGGAAAAGAATGAATCCCAGGTGCTTCTGCCTATCAGAGGGGCTGGTGCACACTTCCGGTGATGTCAGGGGGTGTGGCATATGCTATACGTTATGCTAATGAGCTCCTGCAGCTCTTTTTCTACGAAATGACCCCTGATTGGTTGGATCTGAGTAGGGTGAGGGGGCCTCACAGGGAATTATTATCCAGAGAGCCATGACAAATGGTGGCTCTTGGCAGTCCTGCTTGTGTTCAAAGTAAGACCTTAGTTACTCCAACTTTCCATTGCCAAGTACCTGAAGATCTCCTGTTCTCTTAAACAATTCCATTTGTTCACCTTTGATGGTTCTTATGCCTACAACTCTCTCTCAGAAACCTACACAATGTTTCTTGTTTCTCTGCCTTCCATTCCGCCTCTTCTGTGAAACCTCAGGCCTAATGGCTATTAAAACTAAGCCCAAATACACCTAACTACATTTGTACATATTCTCCAATAATCCTTAATGCTATCTTTCTTCCCCTCCCTTGTTGAAATTTAGACTGTGAGCTCCAAAGGCAGACTCTGTCTCTTTGTTAATGTTACCCTCTAAAACACCATATACACTGATGGCGCTGAAGTGTCGGAGTCGAATACCATGTGTTAATCACTCTTTGAGTAAAGAAGTACTTCCTTTTATCTGTTCTAACCCGATCGCTCAGCAATTTCATTGAGTGTCCATGAGTTCTTGTATTCTGAGAAAGGGAGAAAAGTACTTCTTTCTTGACCTGCTCTATCCCATGCACAATCTTATTAACCTCGATCATGTCACCCTACAGCTGTCATTTCTCTAGGCTTAAGAGCCCCAAGCATTTTAACCTTTCTTCATAGGGAAAGTGTTCCAACCCTTTTATCATTCTAGTTGCCCTTTTCTGCACTTTTCCCAATCCTATAATATCCTTTTTGAGGTGTGGTGACCAGAATTATACACAGTACTCCAAATGAGGTCGGACCATTGATTTATACAGGGGTGTTATGATACTGGCTGATTTGTTTTCAGTTCCCTTCCTAATAATCCCCAGCATAGCGTTGGCCTTTTTTTTTTCAGTCGCACAATGTCTCAACATTTTCAGTAAATTATCTACTACGACTCCAAGATCTCTCTCTTGGTCAGTCTCTGACAGTTCGGACCCCACCAACATGTATTTCTAGTTAGGATTTTTGGCTCCAATGTGTATCACTTTGCTCTTGGCCACATTGAACCCCATTTGCCACGTTGACGCCCACTCACACAACACTCACTCACTGGCTTATGCACTGGAGGATGTTTCTTCAGGTCTGCCCACAAAGTGAAATGAAAAGAGTAACCTCTCCTGCAATACACTAGTTGAATCAAGAGTTCTCGCACAGAATGCACATAGTTGGTTGTAAATGGTTGACTGCACAACATATGTCTACTGCACAAGAATTTAGAAAAGTAACATAGAAGTACCTCTGAGTATATGCAGAATGCATTTCCTGTACCTGTTAGTAGCCACACTTATCCTCAGCATAGTTACATCCTTCTAAGCCCATTGTTGTCTATGTATTCAGAAGGGTAAGACTGCAGTGCCAGTCTGGATTTTACATGTTAGGTAGATCTTTTAGGTTTCAGCCTGGCACATCTCTTTCAGGAAGCAAGTCCTGCTTCTCAGAGCCAAACCAGAGATTCTTGACTGTCTCCACACTGTCAGAGAATATACCGCAGGATCTCCTGCAAAGTCTCTGGCATGGAGCAGGAGTACCCTTCTTGGACTGGACACTTCCCTGCAGTTCTGTTTCATGAACAGCGATGCTTTTCTCTGACACAAGGAGCCTTCTGCTGATGCAAGACCCTGTCTGGCAGAAGAGCTTCTTACACTGGCGAAAGGCTCTTTGCATCAGAGGAAAGTGCAGTGTTAAGAGAATGGGCTTAAGGGATCTGTCACCCCCAAGAGACCACTTGTGCAAATGGGCAATAGGGATAGCCCTTCGGCTTCTGGCCCTGATAGTTTTTCCTCCTCTCAGTGATATTTCAGAATTCATAATGGAAATATACAAAACTCTCAGGCGTTTGAAAACTGCTTTCAGCTTTTCACCCAGTCTTCTAAGCGACTGAGTAGAGCCAGACAGTTCCATCAAGACATTTGGCACAATGCCCTGTCTCCACTTTCATTGTGTCCAGTCTAACACTCATCATGGAAGAGGCAGAATGTTTAATATTTCAACTTAGATGTTTAATATTTAAACAGCGTGCTGCTTTTTTGGGGAATGCTGAGGCAGCACCAGAGAAAAGGAGGACATGTTATCGGGCTCCTTTCAGTGCCACTGAATCCAAAATGTAAAAAGCAACTTATACAGGGCCTGATCAAAGGTGAAGTTACAGAAAGGGATATAGACAATTAAATAGGATGGGAGACAGGGCCTAACTGTGTCTTCCTAAGCAGAGTTATACCTTTTTAAGTCCATTGAAGTCAATGGGCTCAGAATGGTATAACTCTGTTTAGGATTGCACTGTGAGTCTCTCAGGCTATATCCCCTACTCTAGGAGGGAGAGTCTAAAGGCATTTTCACAGATGTCACTGAAGATGCTTCTTACATTTCCTGCTCCTGGCATGCATGTAAAACTTACATTGGCTAGAACGTACATTTGGTTTTTAAATGCCTGGCTTTTGTTTTCTATTTTATTTTATTTTATTACAACCTCTGTGGAACTCAGGCTGCAGCTTACACAAGGCGATTTCACTTTATCCTAATCTTTTATCTCAGTTGGCAGGTGTTGGAGGGCTGCAGCCAGTCAGAGCAGAGCAAAGTACACCAGATGGACAGATGGATTTGACTCAGTTCAGGGCAGCTTCTTGTGTCTCTAAGTCCCGCAGCCCCATGAAAAGGCTGGGCTGAGAGAGAGAGGGCCTGACCGTGGCTACCTAGAAAGTTTCACTGCTGAGCCGGGGTTTGAACCATGGTGCATGTCCAGCCCTCTGTCTTCCATTCACATCCACACCATTATGATACAATGTCCAGATATAGCTCACAAGAGAAAGATCCCTATGGCATGATAGCATGAGGGGAAAGGCTTCGTAATTCCAGGAGATCTTTTATGTTTTATGGAGCGCTACAGCAAGAGCAGCAGCACTAGCTGTGTGCTGACTGGTGTAAAAGGCTCTCTGGCACAGAGCAGCCTACGGGCCAGAGGAAGCGGCCACAGATGTTTGTACCAGAGGCAGCAAACAACTCAGCAAGAACAAAGTGTTCAAGAGAAAAGAAGAAGAAGGACGGACCTTCCCGGGCTTTCTGTAGTCCGTTCCGAACAATATCTTTTTCAGACGTCAATTCATGTTGTCTGTAGTGTTTTTACAATTCCAATCTTGGCTGTATATGTGGTGTTTACAAAAGTTCAAAAGTGGCTGCTCATAACTCTACCATCTACCGGTCTCCATTCAGGATTATATGCTGTACCAGAGGCAGACCAGCCATTTTTAACTTACAAGGAACGTTCCTGGTGAGCCACTGCCCCGGAAGGCTTCTGGCAGCCAGCTACAAGCAGAGCCAAGCCCCAGTGGCTCTGCCAGCCCTTGCAGAGGCAGCTCAGCTCTACAGATGCCAACCGCCAGGTGGGACCTGGGGGATCCCCCAGAATTACAGCTCATCTCCAGACTACAGAGATTAGTACCCCTGGAGGAAATGGATGCTTTGGAGGGTGGGCTGTATGGCATTATACCCCACTGAGGTCCTTGTCCCCCTCAAGCTCCACCCTCAAATCTCCAGGAATTTCCCAACCTGGATCTGGCAACCCTAGCCCCCCATCCCCTGCCAGTGGCCGGGGGGGGTGGGGAAAACTGGCAACCCTACTAGTCAGCTCAGGTATAGCCAGTGGCACCAACAAAGGGTGTTGGGTCACCTGATGCCTTCTCCTGCATTGCTGACAGTTGATGGCGATGCAGGAGGTCGCAACACCTAGTGTGGGCACTGCTGGCCAGGTCAGAGCTAAGTGGCGTCTCCCATGTTCACTCATAGCACTGGAAGGGTCTCTCAGCCTGGCTTGCTCCTGGACTAACTTCCCAGTCCATCCCTGGTTTGCAGCCTTTATTTCCTGCCTTAGCCTAATTGTTGAAACAAGGGTGCAGTGGCCACCTCTCAAAACTGCAATGATGGAATCTCTTCCTTCTTTCATTAGAAGTTATTCTTTCTCATTCGTTTACTACTTTTTATTCAACCCAGCATCATGACTTAGTAGAAAACAAGTTCCTTTACAAAGTGTGTATCCTTTCAGAGAAGGGGGTGAAAGTGGTTCCAGTGATCCAAATCATGGCTTGATTACCAACTGTAAGACATTTAGATTAACTGAAACCAGATGCTTCATCTACTAAAGCTGCCAATGGAAGTACCCATCGTCGTCTCATGGGATGTGTACTTTCTCCCTGTGCAGCCCTATTTGTGTTTCCTCTGCCAAAAAGTAATGTTGATGTTTAACGTTATAACAATGATGATTTAACATGGGTGGATCTGTAGTTGGTTTGTAATTTGAGGTTCATGTTTACACTGGTCTGTTCTGTGTAGAAAGGATAACACAGCTCACTTCAGCAGCAATGTTCCAGCAAAAGAAGATCCAGGTCTGTAGAGGGAAGAACTTCTCTATTTTGTCCTTCAATCAAAGGAGCCTCTTTTTGTGCAAGAGATCAGTGACATCATGCACTCTACTGGAACTAGTAAGATGTAAGTGGGAGAAAAGAGAAAGTTATAATTAATTTTTTGAGATATTAATGATTTAATACAATGAGAGAACGTGATAGTACTTAATTAGGATAATGGATTAGCATGATAGATCAGCACACAGCTGGAGTTGTGGAGTGGGGAAATTGGAATGCACAGTCCCTGAGTTGATGGGAGTTTCAAGGATTCTCTTTCCTTCATTTCTGAGGCCAGACTTTCTGGCGTCCACTTCCCTTTGTTTGCAGGTTTGATTAATTCTTATTATTTTAGCTAACTCTTCTAGTGACATTGCTGGGAGTTTGCCTTAAAAGGATGTCAGTATCTTTTTGTTTGAAAACGATGATATATTGTGGATGTGTAGCTAGTGGTGGCAGCAATAACCAAGAGTACTTTTTACCAACTTTGGCTGTTGTGTGAGATGTGCCTTTCCTACACAGAAGGGATCTGGCGACAGTAATTCATGAGCTAGTTACATCCAGAACAGACAGCCAAAAATACACTGTACATGGACCTGTCATCAAATAGTATTTGGAAATAGGTCCAGAATGTGGCTGCCAGAATGTCATCAAGAGTGGTGTTACCCTGAAAGCAGCCCTGGGCTGGGACACATCTAGCATAGCAGAGACATCTTTTACTAGCGACCATCTGATGTGCTTGTTTTTCGCCTATTCCCAGATTCTATAGGCCATCTAATTAGTTATTTATTATTATTTATTAATTCAATTTATACCCCGCCCTCCCTGTAAGCGGGCTCAGGGCGGCTTACAGCATTGGCACCAATTGCCGATAAAACCATAAAACATTATAAAACAGTACAATACAGATAAATTCCTAAAATCATAAGGTGCTATTAGTTATACAGTTCATTGCTTGCGGTGGTGTGCTAGAGATGTCTACAACTGCTGAATTCCGGCTCAGTGTTGTCCTGAGTCACTCGATGGTGTGAGCCAGATGTTAAAGCTGAGGACTGGGCTCACTGATGGTAATAGTGGGGGCGGCTCCTTGTTGAAGGCCTGGTGGAAGAGCTCCATCTTGCAGGCCCTGCGGAATTGTAAGTTCAGGGCCCTGAATGCTTCAGGAAGCTCGTTCCACCAGTAAGGAGCCACCACTGAAAAGGCCCTGGCCCTCGTTGCAGTGAGTCTGGCATCCTTGGGGCCCGGGAGGGTCAACTGGTTCTGTGACCCCCACTGCAGTGCTCTCTGGGGTATATGTTGGAAAAGGTTGTCCCTCAGGTATGTCGGGCCCTGGCCATAGAGGACTTTAAAGGTAAGCACCAGCACCTTGAAGCGAATTCGGTATGCTATTGGCAGCCAGTGCAGGGCCTTCAGCACCGGCTGGATGTGCTCCCATCTAGGTAAGCCCATCAGCAGCCTGGCCGCAGCATTCTGCACTGGCTGCAGCTTCCGAATTTGCGACAAGGGCAGCCCCATGTAGAGAGCATTACAGTAGTCTAGTCTAGAGGTGACCGTCACATGGATCACTGTGGCCAGGTCGCTGCAGTCGAAGATGGGAACCAACTGTCTAATCAGCCGAAGATGGTAAAAGGCCGACTTGGCAGTGGCTGCTATCTGGGTCTCCATTGTTAAGGAGGAGTGCAGGAACACTCCCAAGCTCCTAACCTCCAGTACTGGCACCAGTGGTGCCCCACCGAAGGTCGGGAGTGGGGTCCCCACCCGTGCACCGTCCCAGCCCACAACACAGGACCTCCATCTTTGTCGGATTCAGTTTCAGCCGACTCAGCCTGAGGCAACCAGCCATGGCCTGTAACACCCAGTCCAGATCTTCAGGACTGGAGTTTGACCGGCCACCCAACATCAGATAGAGCTGGGTGTCATCAGCGTACTGGTGACAAGGGGGCACATATAGATGTTAAATAGCATCAGGGAGAGCACTGTCTCTTGAGGCACTCCACACTCCAGTGGGTGTCTCCTGGACTGCTGCTCCCCTAGTGCCACCCTTTGTCCCCGACCTTGGAGAAAGGAAGCAAGCCATTGCAAGGCAAGCCCCTGAATTCCTAAGTCGGCGAGGTGGTGAAGCAGCAACTGATGGTCGACCGTGTTGAATGCAGCCAACAGGTCCAACAACAACAGTACTGCCGAACCGCCCCAATCCAGATGCCTCCGGAAATAGAGCAACCAGGGCCATCTCTGTCCTGTGTCCTGGGTGAAAACTGGACTGGAAGGTATCTAACATGGAAGTGTCATCCATGAACCCCTGTAACTGTATTACCACCACCCTCTCTATTCATTTGCCCAAATAGGGCAAATTGGAGACCGGCCAGTAATTTGCCAATTCGGCCAGGTCCAGAGATGGGTTTTTTTAGGAGTGGGTGGACCATCGCTTCCTTGAGTGCCCCTGGGAACAGCCCCTCTAAGAGGGACTTGTTGATAATTTCCCTTAGGGCACCTCACAACCCCTTGTGGCCTGCTTTAATGAGCCAGGAAGGGCACGGATCAAGGCTGCATGTGGTTGGACGTACAGTCAAGAGCAATCTGTCAACTTCCTCCAGGTTGAGTGGGCTGAAATGATCCAAAACCGAGACTGAAGACATGCTTGGGGCCTTGAGCGCACTCACTGTTTCAACTGTGGCGGGGAGGTCGCGGTGGAGCGACAAGACTTTATCCGCGAAGCAGCTCGCAAAGGCCTCACAGCCAATATCCAATTCCCTAGCATTTGGTCTGCCCTGTGGCAGAGCTGTTATAGACCGAATCATTCTAAACGATTGGTCTGGGCATGAGCTCACGGATGCAATCGAAGCCGTGCGCTCTTTGCAGCTTTGACTGCCATCTCGTAGGATCTCATAAACGTCCTATAAAATGCTATTGTAGCTTCGTCACGAGTGCGACGCCACCATCTCTCTAGCCGTCTCCTCTCTCGCTTCATAAGCTGTAACTCCTGGGTGAACCAGGGAGCGAGCCTAGAGCAAGAGTGCAGAGGGTGTTGGGGAGCGATCTCATCAATGGCTGCAGAGAGCTGGCTATGCCAGTCCTCTACAAGCTCATCCAGTGATCTGCCAGGGGGCATCGGATCCTGTAGAGCCATCCGGAGCCACATTGGGTCCATCTGGCTCCACAGGTGAGCTAAAATGCGCTCGCCACCTAAACAGGGTTGGGGCAGTACATTCAGGTGAGCCCTCAGGGCATGGTGGTCTGCCCATGGGACTGCCAAAGCAGTAACTCGGTCCACTGTTACTCCAGCCACAAAAATCAAATCGAGTGTGTGCCCAGCTTGGTGAGTGGGGGTCATTACATATTGGGAGAGTCCTAGCGCTGCCATGGATGACACCAGGTCCATTCTCTGAATAGAGGTTGTGTCATTAGTTGTAGGCCAAATCAAATCAGATCTTTATTACAGTCTTAGACCAGCACAGAACCCTATACAATCCCACAACAAAGAATTTTTAAATGTGCTACAATAAGTGACCAAAAAATAAAAGTAAAGGTTCCCTTGCTCGAAAGCCAGTCGAATCCGACTCTAGGGTTGCGGTGCTCATCTCCGTTTCCAAGCCGAAGAGCCAGCGCTGTCTGAAGACATCTCCGTGGTCATGTGGCCGGCATGACTAAACACCAAGGCGCACAAAACGCTGTTACCTTCCCACTGAAGTGGTACCCATTTATCTACTTACAATTTCTTGCTTTCGAACTGCTAGGTTGGCAGGAGCTGGAACTAGAGACAGGAGCTCACTCCGTCATGCGGCACACTCAGGTCTCGAACTGCAGAACTACCAACCTTCCACAGCCTGCAGTTCAGCGTCTTAACCACTTGAGCCACCCCAGCTCCAGACTAAAAAGTAATTACTGGTTAAATATAATATAATGGATGGTTAAATACACACACACACACACACACACACACACATAAAAGTAGTATATTATGTGAAGGATTTTTAGATACATTTTTAGATTATTAAGAACAATAAAATATTATAATTCATCATTACCTAAAAAGTTTAATTGAATTTTACATGCAGCTGCGCAGAATTTCGCACCAAGTCCCGTGGGGTTTCTCCTACAAGTAGAATTCTGATGTATGTCAGAACTGGGATTTTTGCTACACAAAGGGAAGATATACTTTAAACATATCTTATGATAGCAAGGGCAGTGGAGAAAAATATGTTCTATTGTTTCTATTGCCCCTGGGCCACATGGACAAGATCTGTCGGCCATAGGGATCTTTTTATATTGACCCTCTAATACCACGGAGAATGCAAGGGAGAATGCCCTCCGTTGACTCAGGATCTCCAGTTGGAAAAGACAGGCAGCTGAATGACTGTATATCTAACACAATGTGGGGCTAGAAAGGTTGGTGAATTCTCTACATCACACTGCCGCTCAATGTCTAGCATCCTTTGCTTTATAGTTGTTTTTGCTTGGTCGTACCCCATTTTTAAAACTGAATAAAAAGAGAAATTCATGTTCACCAGCTTATTGATTACTGCCTTTAACCAAGAAGATTGGAAGCTGTCATTTAAGATCGGGGAGCCAGACCCTTAGATTTATAATTTAACTTTAACCATAGATTGATAGAGGCTGGACTCACCCTAGCTGAGACTTTAATCAAGCCAGTCGCCAGTCACAGGTTTGCATTAGTGACACAGTGAGGCATTTGGAGGGCTGATCTTTTCATTTTTGACTGTGCACGCTTTAAGAGAGCAAAACAGGAGAGTGGAGGCCCTGATGGATTAATAATTGGCTTCTAAGGGAGCAATAGCCTAGGTATACAGAAGTCCCACCTTTTCCAGTAACCCACAAATAAATGCAGAAGCCAAGTCTTAAAGAAATGGATTCTTTACTGAGGAATATTCACAAGCACACAATGAAAACACAATCATACACAAAATTATTCAGTCCTAGGAAATATTGATAGAAAGGGATAGCGACATTCGCATTAGCAGGAGAATCGTTGAGGGGTGATACGTACCTGTCCTTGGTGGGATGAAGCAATCCACAGAAAAATAAGGGAGACTATGGGGGAATAAGGGTCGTATTCTGAACCAGAAGAACACGTGGTAGACTCTGGCAGCACTAAAACCAAGAGTCGTGGAGATAGGGTGGGTTTAGAGGCAGAGGAAAGAGAGAGAGAGAGCATGGCGGATCATGCTCTTTTATACACTGTTTTGGTCTGGGGGCGTGTGTGTCTATTAGTCACATCCCCTTTGTCAGTCCCAGGAGGTTACTTGATCAAAAACCAGTTTTGGGAGGAAGGGGGCTTAATGGTTGGGCAATATTGAGTTCTATTTACTCTTAACAGTGGCACCTTAGGAGAACAATGGCTGAGGCAGCCAGAGTCATTGTCATTGATGGTTCGTTGATGGCTCCAGGTGATAGGTTTAGCTGGTACGTGACAGTCTTCTAATCTCTTCATGGCCGAGCAGCTTTTGTTATGCTGGATCACCTACGTTCAGTGTTAGGCGAAGGGGGGGGGGGGATGTGCCTGCATGCCAGCAGGGGTTTCTGCTCATGTAGTCTCTGTGGAGAAGTTCAGGCTTCTTTTTGCATGGCATGGCGTTCCTCTGCGGCATGCTGTTACTGGCTTCTGCATGCTGTCTGTGGCCAGGGTACTTGGCTCATCTCTGCGGCGTTGCAGGTGGCAGGTAACCCATGGATCCATCCTTGGTCTCAGGAGGAGGCTTCCCTCATCTGGGAGCGAGTTCACAGTCCAGGCAGTTGGCATTAGCTTGTGGTCACCATACAGTCCATACCCTTGGCACACTTATTGCACAGTCCAATTGTGAGCTACAGTTCATAAGTCCAAAGAAGCGGTATAAGTGCCTTGCAGGGCAACAGCCTGAGCATTCTTCCATATAATAATTGGGCCAGTGTTTTAGCCTGAAAAAGTCTGAGAGCAGCTGGTATATATTGTCCTTCTCTCGTACGTAAAAATTTAACTATGGCATGTGTGAATTTTTGAGCAATATCAGCTCTATACTCACAGTGTGCTTTCTTTGCCTCAGAGGCTTGCAATATGATCCCCAAATAATTAAAACTGGCCACCTAATCTATCTTGTTGTAGGTCAGTAATTCCTCAAATTTAGTATTCTATTTTGCTTTTTCAATCTACCTGAATTTCCCCGCTTTTCTTTCTATTTTTATGTTCAATAAAGGTTAAGACTTACATACTGTCCACCTCACTGCCTGTGATTCCAAACCTCTACTGGAAGTATTGCCTAAATTAGTACCAATTCTAGCACAGAATAAAGATCCTTTGACCCAGGAGTTTGGAGGTGCACTGTAAAAGAGTGTTCATGTGTATCTCCCATTCCAGGTAACGGTGAGACACTCCAAGCATGTAACTCTAGTCTTGTACAATCTGCCATAGCTTCCACTTATTTTCCAGGTTGAATTCAAAGTGCCATTTTTGCCTGTAAAAGACTAAACAGTCTGGGACTAACAACCCAATCCTTGACAGAGATAGGCAATTGCTTAAACTGATTAAAATCAATTGGCAATCTAGCTCTGCATAGATTTGCAATCTGTGTTAAAGACTGCCTCTCCCCCTGTGAAGATACAGAGAAAGTTTCAATGACATCCTCAGAGGCCTGTCTTTGTGCTCCCCCTGCCATCTGAAGCACAGTGGGCGAGTGTGTGAGAGAGGGCTGTCTCGGTAGCAGTGCCAAGATTATGAATCTCACTTCTAACAGATGTCCATCTTGCCTTCTCACTGTTAGCCTTCTGTCAGAAAGGAAAAACAGCTCTTTTCCAAATGGCTTAGAGGAAACAAGTCTGTTGCTTTTTGTATGTACTGACCTATATCTGCTGGAAATACATTTCTTTTTTTAATCTGGTAGTCTGTGGCTCTTAAATATTGGGGTTTGCCTATCTGCTCATTTTATGCAATTAATGACTTGCTCTTATTATTTTAATATTATTGCATGCCACCCTGGATGGATAGGATTTGAAAATTCAGATTAAACAAACCATCTGACGACAGTGGGACAAATGACTCAGGCTTCTCAACCCAAATTCCAAAACTAAAACAGTGATCAGTAAAGCTCAATTCAGTCAAACAAACTGACCAACCAATTAAAAAAAAAACTGATGGAGTGGGAAAGTAAGTTGGGCAGATCTCAGCAGAATTTATCACATGCAGAAGCAGACAAACCATGGTCTGGTCATTTATTTATGGAATATGGTTATACTCCAACATACCATGGTCTGGTCATTTATTTATGGAATATGGTTATACTCCAACATACCATGGTCTGGTCATTTATTTATGGAATATGGTTATACTCCAAAATCCTAACTTCAAATTCATCCAACTCTCAAGCCATTGGAAAGCAGCCAGAGAAGAAATGATCCACTAAGATGAACAGGACCGACCATTTTGATGTAGGTACTGGCAGATGAGAAACAAGATATGTGGGTAAAGGAGGTGTCCCATCCCTCCAGACAGTCATGTGTTAAGGGGCAGTAAGGGAGAATAAAGCAATGAGACATGGTCAACAGCTCCCAGGCATTGACCCAAAGACTAGGAACTGAACAGCTCCTTCCTTCAGAAGATGCCTTCCTAGATCCTGCTGCAGGTCTTAGAGCCACTATGGATTCTCATTTACATGAAGTATTTGTGTTACCCAAATAGGCAGCCTCCTATTTAATTGGGGGAATTAGCTTAAAATGACAGAGCAAGAGGTGGGTAACTGGGATCTCTACCAAGGTATACCAGGATTTTCCCTTAGAGAACTCTCAAAATAAACCAGTCAGATGTTCAACTGGAAAGGGCTTTATTGAAAATAGGAATAAAAGGGTGAAACACACATACAAACACACAAGCTAGCTAAGAGGGAATAAGGGAGGAGATGGGAGAAAGCAATTTTGGGGAGGTGATATTTACCAGTCTTGAAGAGTGAGGTCCACAGAGGCAGCAGTGAAACAACCAGCATTTCATGGAGTGAAGAAGAGAAGGCCCACATGAAACTGGATAAATGGTTTCTTCTTTTTTTTTTTTTTGCAAATATCTTTTTTATTAAATTTTTAATTAACAAATACAATTCAATTAACAATTCAATAAATAACAAACAAGTTAAGTAACTTAACAGTGTTAATAGAATGCAAAGTCCTTATATTTGTGTGGCAAGCCAAAGGTGTGTGGTTGGCAACTTTTTATGTAGTCAAAAAAAACAAAACCATTTTTCCATAAAGTTGTTTGAGCTCTTTGGGTTGTCATGTGCAATCAGTTGCATTGCAATTTTGTCTGATACAATTAGGTCCCAAATTTTAGCCTTCCATTGAGTTAACGTTGGAAGTCTTTGTATTTTCCATTTCTGTGCCAATAATATTTTGGCCGCCATCAGAAAGATTGAAATAATGTCCATCTCGTATTTAGTTGTCTTTAGGCCAGGCCAGTAATGAAGTAAGAGTGATTCTGAAGTATTCGGTATCTCATGGCCTGTAATAATTTTAATTTCATTCAGGATTTTACACCAGTATTCCTGTACCCTGGGACAAGCCCATCAACAATATTTTAAATCTCCTATCTCCCCACATCCCTTCCAACAAAGCGGCGTTGGCTTAAACTTGCTTTTGAATAAACGGTTAGGTGTAAGATACCACCTTGCATATAATTTAAAATGTTGAAGTTTCAGATTTAAATGTCTACTAGAAAACACACCTGAGGACCATATGTGATTCCATTGCGATTCTGTAAACTGAATTCCACAATCTTTTTGAATTGAGGTGGATTGAGACCATACTTTTGTGCTTAAAAATTGGTAAATTTTCGCTAATAGTGATTTTGTCTCTTGTCTTTGCTGTTTCAGAAATAGTTCAAATGATCTTAATTCTCTAAAGATATCTGTTGTTTGAGTCAATTCTGATATCATATGATGAAGCTGTGAATATGATAACCAAGATATTGAGGTACCATACTTTTGTTCTATCTGATGTTGTGTTCCAATTTTTTTATTAAATAGAAAGTCTATGATCCTATGAATACCTTTAGCTTTAAGCCCTGACATAAATTGTTTATCTGTTCCAGGGATGAACCAAGGTTGTCCAAATATCGTATTTAAGGGTGAGACTCCTGGTGCCAAAACATGTCTATATTTGTTCCAAGTTCGCAAAGTATGTTTTAAGAAGGGATTATTTAATTTTGTTACCTCTTGTTGCTTTGGTGTGTTCCATATTAGTTCACTAAGGTGTTTAGGTGTGATTTCTAATTGCTCAATATGAACCCATTTTTTTGTACATGTGGCTAAAGAGTGGATAAATGGTTTCCAGAACACACACACACTGCTATGGAGCAGCATGCTGCAATCATAGGGCAAAATGCTCCCCGGGGGGAATGCTGTGGCTCTTTATGGTACCTATCCCCTCAATGGGTCTTAATTGTTACAAAATGGTTCTGCCCAAGCACCTAACAGTGCTTGGAAGAGGTGGTTCCCTTCTTCCAGATGATGAGAGGGGACAGCTAGGTGACTATAAGATCAGAGAAAAGGGTGGAGGCAGATGGTCAGACTCTGCTGGTGGCTGAAGCACCTCAAATGCACTTTCTCTCTCTCTAGGGATCTGCTGTGAGGTAGCAGACGTGCTGCCCTCCAGCAGGGTCTGTTTGCCTCCATTTGCACTCTGCTTTTATTCTGCATATGTAAATAAAGCAAAAACTACAAAACCATTGTAAGTCTGTCATCCTTTCTCCTCCAAAGAGAACCAACCCATGAAAAGGCTACCCCACAAACTTCTCTCCATTCAGTGAAGTGTCAAGAAAAGTAGCTGTTTAAATCTCTGTGACCTATTATTTACTATAGATGACAGCCACACGTATTTTGTCCTTAAGAATGAAAAATGTAAAGTGAGACCCAGCCTGAGGGAAAGGGAGAGCACACCCTTGGAATGGAGTGATCCTGAGCCATTATTTAGCTTCAGGTAGCAGTAGTTACAACAGTCCCTCAGCCAATGTCTTGTGACCTCCAAGGGAACCTACCCCACAGTTTGAAAACATATATTTTGCCTTTTACATTGTAAACTGGTTTCCAGTGCCTGGTGAGAATGCAGATTGAGCAGATGTAAGTCAAGATGTGCCCGTATTGCACAATGCTTATATGACTGATGTAAGTTCTGCACAAGAGCAACTCAGCTCAAATATGCCACATAAATAACTGGCCTGGTTTCCAGATCAGAACAGCATCATATCAGAGAAAGACCTACAGCCAAATAGATAGGGGACAAAGGGGGAAGACACCATGGAAAATGGCAATTTAGGCAGGAGAAAAGTCTAACAGTGTAATCCTAAACAGCATTACTACCATTATACGCCAATTTACTTCCATTGATTTTAAAGGATATAAAACTGTTTTGAATTGCAGTGTAAAAGAGCCACAGGAAGTGCAAGTAGAAAGGTAAGTTGATACAGAAAGCATTGTGATTAGAAAAGATGAGGGAGCTAACAAAGGAATTAATGGAAAAGACGGCTGTTGAGGAAGATTTGAAGGAAGAGAGAGGGATGCTACACTGTAGGCATGCTGTGGAGTAGTCTGAAGGAAAAGAGGCAACAAAGGAAAACCCTCCAAGTGACAAAGGCCAAAAGGTCTAACACCTGACCAGACACCAATGCCAGTTTCCACTATATCATTGCCACCCATAGACTGCTACTTTAAACAGAGCTCTTGGCCTGCTCACCTGCTCCCTTGAGCACCTGCTTCCTAGCTTTTGGTCTTTCAAGGGGCAGGCTGTAATGCAACGTCTTGAGGAAAGCAGGGACAACAAGGGACAGGAGAAAGGTGGAAGTATTATTGAAATTCGATGGCAGTAGGACTGTGTAAAAACTACATGGCTTGGATTGGATGCTACATCCTTTGGTGGTAACGTATCCAAATGCATGTGCTGGAAGAAAAGGGGGGAAACTGATGCACCAGCTGCCTCTTTATTGCTGGCCTTTTTTATACTTGGCAGATTGACTTTGCTGGCAATGCTCCTTGCCCAGAACAGCCTCTCTCTCATTCACACAGTGCCCGCCTCAGTTGCCTCCCCCCCCTCCCCAATAATGCTTGGGTTTGGCAGAAAAGGCTTCTCTATCACGCAAAGGAAGGGCAACAAGCTTTCCTTTAAACCCATCCTTGCCTGTAAAACCTTTCAGTCAGTGATTCAAAAAAGGAGGGTGTGTGAGACAGAGAGACTGTGGTGTGGGGATTAGGGATGAGAAGGGAAGAGGTAGAAAGGAGAAAGCTAGACCCAGCTGTTGGGAACATGATCCTGTTCCTAAGCCTCCCTCCCTCGTCTTCCGCCTGCCTGGAGATGAACGGCTACTTACACAGCTGCCAGTTTTCTGTGAGAAAGGTCCCGATGTCTGCGGCTTGGACAACTGGGCCAAGAAGCAGCTGCTGACTTCTCCCAGTCTCTTTCTTTCCCTCACTCTAACCCTCAAAAGAGTTTCTCAGGGTGAGGGGCAGATAAAGATTTCTCCTCTGCCAAAACAGAGGAAGTGTACATTTTGCCCAGAATTAAAAAGTCCATTTCTGAATGGAAATCAATTTATCAGAGGGCTTCAACACTCAAAATAGCCTTGTACTCCAGACTAGTTCTGCCAATGAATATTACAGAACAGTAACCAAATGACCTGGGGCCTTAGGGTTGCCAACTCCATCTTGGGAAATTCCTGGAGATTTGGGGGTGGCATCTAGGGAGGGCTGAATTTGCATAGGGGAGGGAGTTCAACAAGGAAGTGATCAGATATTTTTCTTAAGTCCATGATTCCTAAAGCAACATGACATCACTTCCAGGATTTCACAGAAGTAATGTCATGGGGTATGCAGTGCTGGGTGCCCATGTCCCTACCCCCAAGCTCCTGCTGGTTGCCAGGCATTCAACCCTAGATGTGATGCCATAAATTAGGATTACCAGGCATGGCCCAGTAAGCAGTGAGAGATGGGGAATGCAGGGACTTAGTTTTGGGGGAGTGATCAGTGCAACCCAGAAGTGATGTCTTCATACCAGAGTTGGCACTCTGGCATTTGGCCCGAACTCTATGGTCTAACCATAGAATTTTGAGCAAATACTAGAGCTCCACCCAGAAACTTTACTTTTGGGTTCCATCAGAAGTAATGTCATCATATTGGGGATACTGATCACACACCCCTTTTTTGCCCAGCTGAGCAGCCGCATACAAGAGCAGAGGGTGGGAGGTTTCTCAAAGCCAGAGGGAAGCTAGCAACCCAACTTGCAATCTGCCCTCTGAAGCTGTTGTTTCCTCTACTGGACCTGATCTCTGTGTAGTCTGTTAATCCAGGAGAACTCCAAGCCGCACCTTGAAGTTAGTAACCCTGTTTAGGGTGAAACATCAGGTTTATGGGAATGATGACAAAAGTTAATTAAGTGACCACCTTACTATTCCACACCTCTTTAGCTGGCCAGCCACAGATGAATAAGAATGAAACGAAAACAGGTATAACATTGCAAGGGAAGGCCTGGTCATGATCTTTTGAAATACTCTGTGTACTACAAGCCAAGATTTAGCTGAAGGAGTAACCTGAGCTTCTTGGACTCTGTAGGCCTGGACTGATTATGCCTTGAGCCCCACAGAGACCTTTAAAACTTGCAAATGCATAAACAGACTTTAACAAAAACAGTGCAACAGCCCTGTCTTAATCATAATTAGCCCCATTGATTTTCATGATGATTTTCTTGGAAGCGTTTCCCCTTGAAAGCAATAGGGTTTACTTCAGAGTAAATGTAGGAACAGCCTACAAGAGTCCAATATTCTTTAATCTAAAGGAAACAGTTTCCTTGTTTTCCACAAAACACGTACATTATGCCAATTTCTTTATAAGGCTGCAGCCCGACATCTACTTGCTATGGAACAGCCCAAGTGAATTCAGTTGAACTAACTTCTGACTAACTTCTAACTTTTAACTTTAAAAGGGGTAACTTCTCTGATATGAGGGGACACGTGGGGAGGAAACTGAAAGGAAAAGTAGAACGGGTCAAAACCATTGGGAAAGCTTGGAAACCATTTAAAACTACAATCCTAGAAACTCAGAAAAAATATATTCCGCAGGTTAGGAAAGGCACAAATAGGTATAGAAAAAAGCCTGCATGATTAACAAACAAAGTAATGGAAACTGTAAAAGGTAAAAAGGATTCCTTTAAGCAGTGGAAAGCTAGTCACAGTGAGGCTGATACAACGGAACACAGGCTATGGCAAATAAAATGCAAGTCTGTGGTCAGGCAGGCAAAAAGGGAATATGAGGAGCATATAGCAAAAAACATAAAGACCAACAATAAAACTTTCTTCAAATACATTAGAAGCAGGAAACCAGCCAGGGAGGCAGTGGGGCCCTTGGATGACCAAGGGGTAAAAGGAGTACTGAAAGATGATAGGGAAATGGCTGAGAAGCTAAATGCATTTTTTGCCTCTGTCTTCACTGTAGATGAGAAGTGCTTGCCCACTCCAGAACCACGGATTTCAGGAGGGGTGTTGAAAAACCTGAGTCAGATTGAGGTGATGAGAGAGGAGGTCCTAAAACTGATAGACAACTTAAAAAGTGATAAATCACCAGGCCCAGATGGCATACATCCAAGAGTTCTGAAAGAACTCAATTGTGAACTTGTGGATCTCCTGACAAAAATATGTAATCTCTCCTTAAAATCAGCCTCCATTCCTGAGGACTGGAAGGTAGCTAATGTCACTCCCATCTTTAAAAAGGGTTCCAGAGGAGATCCGGGAAATTACAGGCCAGTCAGTCTGACGTCGATACCGGGTAAATTGGTGGAAACCATTATTAAGGAAAGAATTAGTAGGCACATAGATGAACAAAACCTATTGAGGCAGACTCAGCACGGTTTCTGTAAGGGAAGATCTTGTCTCACTAACCTGTTAGTGTTCTTTGAGGGGGTGAACAAACATGTGGACAAGGGGGATCCAATAGATATTGTTTACCTTGACTTCCAGAAAGCTTTTGATAAAGTTCCTCATCAAAGGCTCCTAAGCAAGCTCAAAAATCATGGGATAAAAGGACAAGTCCTTTTATGGATCAAAAACTGGCTAATTAATAGAAAACAGAGAGTGAGTATAAATGGGCAGTTCTCCCAGTGGAGGGGTGTAAGCAGTGGGGTACCACAGGGATCAGTACTTGGTCCACTGCTTTTTAACTTGTTCATTAATGATTTGGAGATGGGAGTAAGCAGTGAAGTGGCTAAATTTGCGGATGATACAAAGTTGTTCAGGGTGGTGAAAACCAGTGAGGATTGTGAGGCACTCCAAAGGGATCTGTCAAAGTTGGGCGAGTGGGCGTCAACATGGCAAATGGGGTTCAATGTGGCCAAGTGCAAGGTGATGCACATTGGAGCCAAAAATCCTAACTATAAATACACGTTGATGGGGTCTGAACTGGCAGAGACTGATCAAGAGAGAGATCTTGGAGTTGTAGTGGATAACTCACTGAAAATGTCGAGACAGTGTGTGACTGCAATAAAGAAGGCCAATGCTATGCTGGGGATTATTAGGAAGGGTATTGAAAACAGATCAGCCAATATAATAATGCCCCTATATAAATCAATGGTGAGACCTCATTTGGAATACTGTGTGCAGTTCTGGTCACCACACCTTAAAAAGGATATTATAGCTTTGGAAAAAGTGCAGAAAAGGGCAACTCGAATGATAAAAGGGTTGGAACACTTTCCCTATGAGGAACGGTTAAGGCGCTTAGGGCTCTTTAGCTTGGAGAAATGACGACTGAGGGGTGACATGATTGAGGTTTATAAGATTATGCATGGGAAAGAGCAGGTAGAGAAAGAGGTACTTTTCTCCCTTTCTCACAATACAAGAACCCGTGGGCACTCCATGAAATTGCTGAGCGGTCGGGTTAGAACGGATAAGAGGAAGTACTTCTTCACCCAAAGAGTGATTAACACATGGAATTCACTGCCACAGGAAGTGGTGGCGGCTACAAGCATGGACGGCTTCAAAAGGGAATTAGATAAGCATATGGAGCAGAGGTCCATCAGTGGCTATAAGCCACAAGGTATAGATAGGGACTCTGGGGCAAGTGATGCTGTCTTCTTGGTGCTTGGGGGGGGGGGGTCAACAGTGGGAGGGCTTCTAATGTCCTGGCCCCACTGCTGGACCTCCTGATGGCACCTGGTATTTTTGGCCACTGTGTGACAGAGTGTTGGACTGGGTGGGCCTTTGGCCTGATCCAACATTGGATTCTCTTATGTTCTTATGACTTCAAGAGCTTTTATATATTTTTATTCTGCTCTAATCATAGTTAACATACATCTGGTCTATTGCAAAATTGGTACTGCTGTAAATTTGGAAGAAAAGTTGAGTAATTTTGCAATGACTAATTTTAATTGTCAAGTATATGGTTTAGAAAAACTCATCAAATTATGGCTTTTGTACCACTGTGTCATGAACTGAAGTATACCAGCTCTTCGGGTTGTAGAAACGTTTGTGCCAAAATAGAAAAAGTTGATCATTCTGAAATCTGCCACATGGTCAAGGTTCAAGGCTGTAATCTCTACAGTATTCATTGTTGCCACACAGGCAGCTACTAGTAACCTCAAGTACTCATCCCTGGGCTCTAATATTTAGCACTTGGGCTTGAACAAACACTTGACTTCTGTTTCTTGATCAAATGTCTCCGTTTCACTACTTCTCCACTAACAGTTTGTAGTGTCACCTCTGATACCTGCCAGGATCAGAAATTATTTTCTCCTGTCACTCTAATGCTGGAGTATTAAGTGTTCCTCTCTGCCTAATTGTTCTAAGGACTAGATTTAGTAATGGGCATTTCTGTTCTCTTAACTTTCCAGCTTTATTTGGTTGTCAGCAATTAATTCTGTATTTAGCATGAATCTAGCTTAGTTTTGCCCGTTTGGTTGCAGCAATGTAGGCATGATAATTCAGGACATACTATATCGATTCATTCCCACTGCAACATCGTGGCAGAAGAACAGTAAAGGCTGAATTGTCATCCACTGATGCCTTTCTGACTCTTTCTGTCCTGTGCTTTAGAGCATTTCATCATACAAAAGCTGAATCTGACTTTGCTAGACTCAAACTTCACAGATCACAGAGTGAAGCCTACCTATATGGATAAGTGGTATAAACCTCACAATTGGGAAAGTCCAAAGATGTGCAATATCAGTTGCACTCTTAACCAGATGCATATAGAAGAAATAATAGCTTCCCTATGACCACCATGAAACAACCTAGAACATCAGGGGAACTTTTGCCTTCAGGCTCCTCTGGACGTTAGTGCCTTAACTGCTATCACCAAGCATTGTGAGATGGAACTATCCTCCATCTTCCGCAAGGAAAAATACCCTGAACAGTAGAGGGGTAAAAGACTATAAAGGGATTTTTTTTTCAGTGCTCACAAGCCTACTGAACCAAGTTTGCTCCTTGCTAGTAACAAAATTCCAGCTAAGATTGTTGTATTCATAGGAATGCCAGTTCTGAAGCTACCTGTTCAAAGACAAAGCTTTGCCAACAGACAAATCCAGCCAGCTGCCAAATGCTGCAGTTCACCAGGGTGAAGACTTTTTAAATGTAAGAGCTGACAGGAGACACTCTCTTCCCTGCACCATTTTTATTCACATGCTCATGAGGTTGAGATGAGAGGCCCCTAACCCTATAGAAAACAAGAAAAGGGCAGGCAAGGGAACTCACCCATGAGAGAAAGGACAATTGGTCTACTTGATCTGTAATGAAAGAGAAGCAAGCGGTCTAATATGAGCTGATGGCTGGGACTCTCTGGAAACCCCGATGCCAGCAGGTAAAGATGGCTGCTAATGCTGTGGGAATAAGTAAGTGAAGTGAAACACTGGCAAGCTTTAGTCACTCGTTACGGGCAGGAAAGAGTTGCTACCAACTCTGGAGGCTCAACATGGTGCTCCATGTGAGGGAAAGAACTACTTTAAGATTCCAGCTAAAGTACCAATATGTGTAAGGATAATCCTGGCCATATTTGAATAATTATTTTCCAAATTCAAAACCATAAAATGTGCAATAAAATCATTAGAATCTCAAGGCAGTTAAAGAAGAGGCGAAATGACCACATGCACCCACTGTGGTACAGGGGTTGGACTATCAGATTAGGGAGACCTAGGCTCAAATCAACAACTTGCCACGAAGTTCACTGGGTGACTTGGGCCCATCTCTCTCTGCCTCACAGGGATTGGTTAGGATAAAATGGGGGGGGGGGGGAAGCCGCATATGCTGCCATGAAGTCCTTGGAGAAAGGGTGGATAAAAATGCAAAGATAGATTTAGCACTCAAAATTATATAGAGAATCTTAGCTATGTAACAGCAGCACATGTCTGATGGCATGCCCTCAACTTTCCATTCTGTTTGTAATCTGTTTGTAATGTCAGAAAATAATCCTCCAATTTAAAATATTCATCTCATGGGTGGGTAAGAATTTTAAAGCTCGAACATTACAGTACTTCTACTGTCAATGAAACAAACCACTTAATTAACAAGCAAGTTAGCAGGAACACTTAATTTAATCTCTTTGGAATCAAAGGTATTTAAGCAGCTCTAATCCAAGGACTCCAGTTTAATGGTTTGCAGATCAAACTGATAGTAGCTAAGGCAATGATGTTTTGGTGAACTAATGCCTTGTTGAGAACAGACCTTGAGTTTCTGGAGGTATTCCCATTCCTCTCTGAAGACATCCAAGAAGTTCCACTATTGCCCTCTCTTTAACACACTTTTAACACAGTGATTATCACCTTCTGTGGCCAACAGAGGATCCATCATAGCCAAATTTGTTTCCCCAGAGGTTTCAGTTGAAGATGGGGTTAGACTTTCCACTTTCTTTGCATCTGATACTGGTACAAATAACTAATTTGCAAATTCTGCTAGACCCGGAGGTATTTTTATTAAATATACTTCCCGAAAACTGGGGAAAGGATGAAAGATACTTAATATTACATCTATTAACATCAGCAAGAATAGTGCTGGCAAAATTTTGGAAGAGTGAAACGGCACCTTGTAAATGGGACTTTATTAACAAAGTAATAGAGGTTGCCGAAATGGATAACTTAACGCATAAACTTCACAGGAATATGAATTCATTATTTCAAAGAGTTTGGTCAAATGTATATAAGTGGTTAGAAACCAACGCAAACCTATAATGAATATTTATATATATATAAAATTTAGGTTCAATACTTAGGTTATATGAGAAGGATCTGCTATATGTTATGTTCTGTTTAAGATTGTCTTAGTTATGTTTTGTTTGATGTATGTATTATAGAAAATAAAAATTTATTATGAGAAGAAGAAGAAGAAGATGGGGTTAGACTATGTTACCTGATGCAAACAACATTTGCCTTAGCTATGTCCCTGAGATGTATGAAAATCCAAAGACATACTTCGGCCACAGTGCCTGGGATTCTTGGGTAGAAACTGCTGATTGAAGCAGGCTTCAATAGCAACTAGCAACAGCAATGGAAATAGCTGCCAGGCACAACTCCAGTTCCAATGAGCACTGTTCCAACTCTGGGCTCAAAACTCAGTTCCAACTAAAACCACAGATCAGAGTTCAGACAGTTCTGAAACGTGCCCGGAGTCTGGTGGGCGTTTGGGTAATGTTGCAACATGAGGTCTGGACTCCCATCTCTCTTGCCACAGAGGTTCAGGCTAATTGAAATCAGGGGACTGGGTTATCCGCTCACAGGAACAAGTCCGGCCCACGGCACAAACTCAGTCCTCAGACCCAGCTGAACATTTGAACTCTCAGCCAGCCCGAAACCCTTATTCCAAAACTTGCTTCCAATTCCCACCATGCAGTGGCCAAGTCCTTTTCATCTTGTCCCAATGTTGCCAGCAGCTAAATTATTAAAAGATGTTGCCCAGGTCCCTCCCTTTCCTTCCCTGAGACAGAACACAGGGGAATGTTTGTAGCAGAACCTGCTTTGGGCCTCCGTTGAGTCTTCTTTCTTGCTCAGTCAGCCCCTGCTTGTGAATGAATCTTGAGCCCCCAAATTGTTAAGGAATGAGAGATGGATTAATCGTTGCACTGTGGGGGAAAACGATTAGCTTATTATTAAAATTATGTTCTACATCCATTGCCATCTGACCAGGTTCTATCCCCAAGCATATGGCTTCCTGAATCAGATAGGAGAAGTGTGTATACTATAGTGCTTTCATACCACTTCAGATACTTACAAAGCACCCCGTACCAATTCATTTCCCCTTCTTGATGGTTAGGCTTGGTGATAAGGATTCATTAGCAGGTCCAGAGAGACGCAGCATATGGCGTGATTCCAGCCAACGTTTCCAGAGTTAAAAAAGGCAGTTCAGCAAGTTCTAGGGGCGCTCTTGGGCTCTAGATACATTCAACATACATCCAGAAATTACCCCAGCAGAGGTCAGCTGAGGGTAAGAGATGCATCCACATCACTTGACATTGGAGCAACCAGATCAGGACACAAACTTCAGGAGAATCTAATCAATTAAACTAATAAAAACTAATTTTTCACCATGGATGTTAAGTAATGTCCTTTTCACAGTTTCACAGCAGGCCCAAAGCTGTCTGAGATATAACAAAACAAAATATATGAAGAGGAAATGTCCATTCAAATTGCACTGATCTACTCTACCTGGGCTATACCTGCTGCCATGTCATGAAGCTTTAGGTGCTATGCAACACCCACATTGGCAATGAAATAACTGATCACCCTCAACTGACCTTTGATTTAACCCCTAAACCCATGTGAAAGGGGATTTTCTCAGCTCTCCAAAGCTGTTACTTCCCAAAAGTTCTTACACCGATTTTGTGCTTGATACATGTTTAAAGTTTCTGTGACCCTAAAAACTGCTCAGATATAAATTGCTATGAAAAGCTGTGTTTACAGGGACTGTAAGAAGAAAACTTCTCTAATTAAGCTGTATTAGTTCCTAAATAATTAAAATGCAGCCACAAAAAAGGAAAAAAGGGAAGAAAACAACTGATGTCAGAAGACACAAAAGAGCTCAGAATTTTTAGTGCACTCATCAGGATCTTGTATGAACACAAGAAGCCACCTTAAACCAAGTCAAGACCATACTATCTGCAAGTCAACATACTATCTGCTGTAACTAGTACTTTCTTTCCAAGCTGTCTTTCCCAACAGCTGCTTCCTGTGGTCCTTGAACTGGAAAGGCTGGGATTGAACCTGGGACCTTTCAGCTGCAAACCCTGTGCTCTACCACTAAGCCACAGTCCTAGGGCCCAAAGAGAAACGACTAACCTGGAAAGTTATGCAACCTCCTTCCCTATCAATTTTTAAAATGAGAGCAGGTAAATGTTTATCAGGAATAGTTTAAATCACAGAAACCTTAGGCTAGAATGAAAGGGTTGGTAACACTAAACATCACTTATATTCTAATGAACTGGCCACTGCAAAGTCTCCAGTTTTTGCAAGTTTCAAGCTCAAAGTAACATTCAAATGCTTGGCAGGCTATGGCGGCACCGTGGGTAAGCATGGAAATCAGAGGAAACAATGTCAAGTGAACCTTTCATTTCAAATTCAGGCAAGTGAAAACCTAACATAGACTGACCTCTTGTGGACAATATAAGGAATATTTGCATATGATGTACAAACTGGGGGCTTTTTAATTCAACAAAACAAACATTCAACACAATATCAAGTTACCATAATTTCTGCACCCCAAATAAATTACTCTGAATATCATTATTGATAGAAATTTCTCCTCCTGGTAGAAGGTGACACAAAACCACAGCCAACATTATTGGTGTATAAAAATATTGATTTCTAAATGTCTCCTGCATTCTCCTGTTCTGTCTTTTGGCTGTGCCTTATTTCCTGTTACAAGTCTAATGGTAGGCCCCATGGCCTCAATTGCATGCCATAAACCCACATTCTTCACACTTCCATGCTGGAAGCTAGGCCTACATGCAAGAGCTCACATAGCCGATGGAGAAGCTGGAGTTGGGGGCCATGTGACTGCAGGCGTGGTTTCCAAACTTCCAGCCTATCGCACCCTAGAATTCCCCATCTCATTTAAACAGAAGAGGCTGAAGCAATGCACTTCAGAGCCTTATAATCTGCCCATTTCACTGCTGATGTCAGTTTTCAAAAAGTACTCTTTTATTCTCTGTACAGATTAGTCAAAATCTCATATTTGCTTCTTTCTTAATCAACACCATTTGCATCAAACAGGAACAGGTCCGATTCAAAACTTTCTCAAGTTGCATTGGTTATAATATTTGGGGAAAGGACTTAGGGAAATTGATCCACAATTTTTACCTAAGTTTGATAAAACCAATACTGGTTTTCACCATAAATCTACACTTTCCCCTTTGTTGGCAATTTTTCAAAAGCCCCTTTGGACCCACAAGTAAAGTGGCTTTCCTTTTAGATGGACCTCACTAGAATTCACACGAGGCTAGACTACTAAAGCTCTGACCCAGTGATCCAAGGGAGAACTCTGTTGTGCTAATGATTCAATCTCATCGTTCAGTTCCATTTTTGCCTCTACAACTGCCAGATCCTTAGCTTATGTAAGACTAAGTCCTGCTGACCCCTCTTGTACCCCACCTATAATTTTCTCTGTCCAATGAGCTCCTGTCCCAACTACCCGTGGTGCTGTGAAACAGGTGTGCCTAACAAAGACCAAACTGACATCCAGGAGGATATACAATTACATCAGCTTGCGAACCTTATTCTGTTCAGACATAAGGTCAAGAATCCCACACAACATGCAAATATAATTGCTCCTCCTGATGGTGTTTTCCAGTGTATCAATGGAAAATGAAGAAGCAGCCATGCCCAGCCTAAGCTGAAAAGGCAAGTCTTTCCTCACACCCACCCACCATCCTGCAAGATCTTTTCTAAGGCGTGTGCATGTCTGTTCCCTATCTCATCTTGGAAGGAAGGGAGAAAGGGCTCAAGCCTCATCTCCAGATTATTGCTTGATAACAGAGGTAAATGAGCTACTCCTTTGTCTGACCACAGATCTCTCACGCAGGTTAACACCTGATTAAAAAAGAAAAAGAAAACAGCTGGCAAAAGTGCCACAAAAACCAGCCAGAGCTTTGGTTCAACTAAGTCAGATTATTGCTGCTGTGATCAGGGGAGAGGCAGTGATATTGCTGGCTTCCACCTCTTCCTTCTCAGTACTCTGCTTCTCTTCAAAGTTTGACAGATCCATCAGGGGAAGTCTCTGTACTGGGTGGCTGTGCCCGCTGCTTCTTTGAAGCCCCACCAGAACCTGCTGGAGCTTTCTTGGGGGGCACACTATTGTCATCTTTAACCTTCTTCAACTTGGCTTTGCCTTTGATGGGGGTAGAGAAAGTGAGGGATATTTTGTTGAACTCCAGAGGAAAGATTCCCACATCCCCATCAAAGCGATTCTTCGACACCTGCATGTAGCGCTTGCCTGGGCCTGTCACCAGCTTCCTGTCCTGCAGGATCAGCACGTTGTCAGCTTCCTGGCTGGCCTGCGCCAGAGATACAGAAAGGAAAAGGTCTTTTCACTGCAGCAGAGAAGACTACCTTGCATACCATTAGGAGCTAGAGGACTGCTGCTAAAAAAACGAATTTAACATGCATTCAATGTGAATAAAATGTTATTGCATAGGCTAGCTATTGGGCCTTGCCTGGTGATCCTCTGACACTTTTTCTAGGCTGAACTCTTAAAGGGTTCTTCTTGCACAGTTCCTCACACCCACCCCGAAACAAACATGGCAATTTCCTCAACTCATGAACTGGCTCTTCCAGTCACAAGCAGGCTAAAACTATGAAGTTGGTACTCTGACATGATCAAAACAAGGACATGACTTTTTAAAACAAGACTGACACAAGCCAGGCACAGTTGTAAACCTTGTGCTCCTACTGACTTCAACAGGCGAAAATTAAGCACATGTCATTCAGAGACTGAAGTCCCACTTCCATGTACAGATGCTGGCTAAATCATGCACAGGTAATCTTTTTCTCCTTCACACTGACAGACACTCTAAACCTCCCGTCTCACAGCATTGTTGAAGATAAAACAGAGGCTAGAAGGACAATACAAGCTTTTCTGTGTCCCACTGGGGAGAAAGGTGGGATGTAAATGAAGTAAATAAACATAAATAACTAGTGTCTTCTACTCCACCCCAGTATGATGAGTTAACAAACTACCATGCTGGGAACTGGTAGCTTCAAAAGGTCACAGCAAGTGGGTAATGGGATGAATTCTGTTTCTTCCACATAAAAAGGCCAACAGGTTCCAACAAGCTGCCAATACAACTCTCCATGGACAGAGGCCTATTCACCTCCTTGCAAATGGCTACCAATAAGTACTCACCTTTGCAGACCCAAAAATTGAGGCAGTTTGCAATTCCCTCTCCTCATCTTCCTTCCGAGGGTGAATTACCAGAGTCATGTGGCAACCGTTGTCTGTGGCGAACTTCCGGAAGGTGCCCACAATGTAGTCTTGGACAGCAAGCCTGGAATAGTAATATGGTTTGGATACATTAGCAGGAAAGTTAAAAGGAAAAGAGTCATTATTGGATATACTTGCTTTCAAGGGTCGTTTCGTAGAAAAAGAGCTAGGGGAACTCATTAGCATAAGCCACACCCCCGACATCACCGGAGGTGTGTCGTAAGGCCACACACCCCACCCCCAACGGTCACGGCCGCCGCCTCCGGCCTTGCAGCTCCACTGCCGAGCCCCATGAGGGGCCCGGCGGTGGACCTGCAAGGCCGGCGGGAGTGCAAGGAAGCCCTGCAAAGGCCCTCCCTGGTCCCAGGCAGGCAGGGGTGGGGAGAGGCAGGGAGGAAGCAACTTACCCTCCCTCTTCTCCTGCCTCCTCCTGGCTGAATGAGGGCCGGAAGCAGGGCGGCCGGAAGCAGGGGGCGGGGCTTTGTCATGTGCCCCGCCCCCCGTACCTCACCCGGGGGAACTGTGATCCCCCATGATCCCCCCCGAAATGACCTCTGCTTGCTTTACTGAAGAAAGAATGTTAATGGGATTGGATGAAAAATACTGACAACGATAGGTGTAAATCCATATAACAACATGGGTAGGCAAATGTACACAATGGGGGCTAGCAAGGTTCTGAAAATCTGAAGGAACTCCCAGGTTTGCAAAAAGATCTTAGGCTCAAAAAATCACACCATCCTAACTGAAGTATTAAATAAATATTTTTAAGTTAATACCAACACCAGCACAAGAACTAATGTCATGAAGCAGAACCCTGCAGGAGTTCAAGTGGCACTTTGGGTTGTTAAGGCCATCCAAAACAGTGCAAGGAAAGGTGATAGAGACAGACTGATGAGCAGGTCAGCAGCAGGAGGTGGCAGGGTGGAGGAAGCAGACCAAGGCTGAGGGGGGCTGGAGGACGGTTAGTGGCAGCACAGTGGGTAAAGAACTTTGACTCCCTTAACATTTTGTTCTGATTCAAAGTTTGGTTCAGGCTGTACCTGCTGGTGAGTTAAACAGAGTTCAAAACTACCTTGCTGAGAAAGCACGGTGACCCTGTACAGCTTAGATGACAGACCTGCAGACAGGAGTGAGAAGCCTGGTCCCGGCTTTCCAATTAGCCACATTCCTCTCAATGAGGCCCACGAGCTGCACCTGTGAGATAGGGGTCGAGCCTAGCTGCAGATTAGCTCTGTTCCTTCCTCTCAGGTCAGACCACCACTTTTGTCACCTGTTCATCTACTGGTTCAATACTTTGGCTTTGTGTCATCCCTAAGGGGCCTTATTGGTTCACAGGCCTGGAGCCACGAGGGCCCCTTTACCCATAAAGACGTAAGATTCTAGCCTATTCTCAGCTTGATGGTGGCTACTTCAAAGCAGACCTTATAGACATCTTCTTGATCACATCAGCCATCTTGGATTCTTGCTTGCATGAGCCATTCAGCTCTGGCCTTTGGTGACTCGGAAGTAGAGCCACTTTGGATCACTAGAACCTCCATCTGAGAATGGGTAACATCTTGTAACTTGGAACCAATGTGCTACAGGTTTAGTTAGCGTTTAAATCTCTAGCTTTATTGTTTTATCCTCACAGTCTTTTGTTCCTGTTTTGAAGTAAAATATATATTTTAATTTACTTTTGTGGTTATTTGCTCTTACAGTCCTCAATCTAAATCCAGAACCTTGACTGGTAGACCACCTACCTTTGTAATTGTCTTTTGTGAGAAACTCATTTTGCGAGCCTACCTCACAAGGTGGACTTTCAGGTTCAATCCCAGGACGGTTAGAAGCTTTGCCCTTTGGCTTCTGACTACTGGGTTAGTTAAAAAGGCTAGTGGCAGACTACCAAGCTGGTGTGTGAACAGTCAACAGAGTTTTGTAATTTTGTGTTGCAGCACTGTACCAAAAGGCCCTTGACCTGAGCTAGGTGACCTTTTGACACAGTGGAGCCAAGGAAGGAAAGAGAAACGTTCCCTTCTCCAAAAGGCTTCATAGGCCCCATCTTATACGAGACAGAAGTCTGATTACCAGTCTAAGCATGACGTACACTTCCCTGACTTTCCCTTTTAAATCTTTATATATAATTACCAAGGTTACCTAGGGCCAGTGACAATCTTTTAGAGCATGAAATTTCACCACTCACCTCAACCATAGTTCGATCTTATATCAACATTAACTACCGTGAATGCTAATCAGGTTCCCGCTTAAGCAGAATTTGAATCCTGGCTAGACTTAACAATGGTAACGTGTGAGTTTGGGTAGTCTTAGCCACAGTTAATGGGAGTAGATCCTGTGACCTATCATCAGAAGGCACTAACAGTCACCAGTCTCCCCTGCCTTCCCCTCCTTGCAGCAGACACCTCCAACCCCAGGAAAGTTTATTCCCGAGATTGTGAGACCCATGTGGAGTATTACACACACATACACATTTGGGGGCTGCAGTGGGAAGGGGGCGAAATTGTTCCCTCCTGCCCTATCCATAAGTGGAAATTTGCTGATAGAACAGGAAAAAGAGATTTCACTCTCTTCCTCCTCTTACTGGAGTTCCCCCACCAACCCACCTAAATTATTACTCCACATGGGTTCCAAAATCTCAGGAATAAGCTTTCCCAGGATCAGAGATGGCTACTGGGAGGAGGGGAAAGCCAGGAAACTCAGGGAACTTTGCACAGGATACACTGGATCCAACCCAATGCCACTGCCAATATTATGCTTAATCGCAGTTGAAGTGGCAACTCATGTGAGCCTATGCCCTGCTCCACATCCAGGTTAAGTAATTAGTAGCATTACATCTTCAGTGGCCCTAAGTAAGCATGGTTTGGACTGGGATGTAGCCTGGAATAATAGGGGAGGATAGCTAAGCTACAATAGGCACTGTAATAAAGAAACTGCTAGACTAACCAAAAGGAAACAGAGGAGGAACACAGTGTAGGGGGGGAAAAAACCATGAAGGGCTACCTGTCCGTGGTCAGCTGCTCCTGGCCCATCATGAACTGGAGGTTGTCAATAACCACATGGCTAATGTCATACATATACACAGCATGCCGCATGGCATCTATCACTGTCCTGTATGGGAGAAGACAATTACTTTAGCGGCACACACTCTCTTTCATAGAAGCAAGCTTCCCCACTTACATATTATGTCTCATAATCCTGTACCCCATTGGCAAGGATATGAACAGGCATTGCCTAGATTAACAGAAAGCATAGGAATACAACTGTATCACCCTGTAATCCTCATCCTTGCACCCAAGTCAGGATCCACTTAACAGCTCCCTCAAAAGTTTCAAGAACTGTGCCAATTTCAGCTACTCTTTCAGGCTAAAAGATACTTTCAATTTTTAAAGCTACAAGAGGTAGAAAGAGCAATCTTGTGGCTTCTCCACTGCACTGTCCTGATGCAGATAGAACATGAACCTGATTGCACTGCTTTGGGTCTCTGAGACTAGCAGGGCAAAACAACTCTTCTGTATTAGCTCCAGCTCTTATAAACAGCCTTTCCACCCCAGGACACTTACACCCTGATCTAAAGAGTACTACCCAACGATTTCTTCCCAAGTAAGTACTGGGAGTGTAGTCTTAACAACACAGTCAATGAAGACATCACACCAGATCTTCCACCTCAGCATCAGGAAGTTTAACAGTATATACAGGAAGGAAGCTGCCTTTACTTGATATTCTGATGCCCATGGAAAGTCATGAAGTAGAGAGGAAGATCCTCAAATTTGTCTGCCCACTCATCATAGTCTTCCAGCTGCTCCTCCAGCCGTTCCATGGCAAACTGGGTAAGCATGATCTTGGCCAAGCGCACATTGTTGATCTCAAAGCTGCCCCACAAAGTATTCACCCCCTGCATACAGAGATCCAGGGCATATTCACTGATAAAAGTTGTCTTCCCACTGCCAGTTGGACCTAGACCATGGAGAAAAGAGCAAAATTAACAGGTGTAGTTAAGATTTCCCAATCTACATGAAAATAGTTAAATAATGAGTTTCCATATGGACTGACAAGCACCTTCATCCACAGGGTGTTTCATGAATGTGTTGTCAGACAGACTGCATGTCTGGGTGCGGAAGGTATGTGTGCATGCCTTGCCTGAGAATGCATACGTGCGTTCTTACTTCATTCTATTAGGTAATTTAAAATCAAGAAAGTTGCTGGGCAATAAAACATACAATGAATAAAAGGTCCCCAACCTAGTTAGGACAATAAAGCAATCATTATCATTATAGGCCAAATGGAGTATTCAAAACTTGCAGCAAACACTGACACAAAAGAAACCCAACGCCAAGATCAATGGGGTGAGGCTAACCTTTCCTGTAAACAAATAGACATGAATTTGGAACAGACAACACTATGAGGTAGCTGCTCAAGTATGCAACAAGACTTACTGTGCAATCCTATGCAGTTACACCAGTCTAAAGTAATTTATTTCAATTGGCTTATACTTGCATAACTCTGCAGAAGACTGCACTGTTAGTCTGGCAATAGCAACAAGATATTCAAAGCATATGTGTTACTGAAAGTTAATTCAGCAAAACACCAACAGTACTGAGGAACTGAACAATTACACACAAACTGTAAGGCGGAGGTAGGATGGAGAAGTGCAACACATCTAATCACCTGTGAAGACTGTGAGCTCCCCTTTTCGGTGACCCTTCAGGAGTTTGTTCATTTCTGGAAAACGAGCCCATTTGACCCCAGCCACTTGCTCCACATTGGCCAACTCCCCAAATACCTCTTCACGAAGCTCACGGAATGAAATGATGGACTTGTGGCCAGCAGGGAGGGCAGCACGCAAAATCTTGGTGAGGTTTAAGCCACGGCTGAAAGCTTCTAGGGGACGGAGCTGCTGGTCACTAGGCTGTACCACAAAACACCGCTTAGGATTCAGTTTGCGGGCAAACAGCTTGGCAGCCTCCCAAGCACGGAGATCCTCTCCCAGCCACAGTGTAATCCTTTTAAACTGTTCTAAGTAGGGAAGAAGGGTTGGGGGGAGGCAGGAAATCCCTCGGGGCAGGGCCAGAGTTGGTAACCCAGTCACCTGGTGCAGTACCAAGACATCCAGCTCCTGTCCAGTCAGGACCACTTCTGTATCTCGCCGGCTGATCAGAGGCAGTCCAAAAAGATTGTAATAGGCACCTGGCCGGGGTAGAGTGTTCTCCACATAACGTACTGTCTTTCCTTGGCACTCAACTCCCAAAAGCTTTAAGCCCTTAAGGCTGGTGCCCTGGGGGCTAAACCATGGGAAGACCAATGCCTGAGCTGTCCGCAGATAACGCACCCCAAAACGCTTAAGGATGGTATCAGACACATTGGAAATACGAAATACAGCCCTGACTTCCTGTGTCTCCTGCTTATCCAGCAGTTCCCAAAGAGGCAAAGCTCTCTCCCAAATATGCTGGGCATCCTCACTGGCTTGGTCCTTTTGCCCATCAGTCTTTAGCAGTTCACCAAGAGCCACACCATTATGTTTCAACTCAACACTGGCCTGAAAGTCTTGCCAGTTACCCTCAATCAGTGTGGCAGTGCAGACAAAGTGGCCTGTGGTTTTGTCAATAAACAGGCTGTAGCTATGTCGAACCTGTTGCTTCTCCTCCACAAAAATGCTGGGTGTGTGAAGACAACTATAGCCCTCATGAAAAGGAATGTCCTGTGCCCTCAAATACTGTCGTATCTCTGTGACTGACACAGGTGGGACCAGTCCCTCTGGGGATGGAAGCACCTCCTTCTTGTAACGTCTGCAAGTATGGCTGCTTGCCAGGATTCGTCCACCTCCAGAGGACCAACAGTTAGAAAGAATGCGCAACGAGCGCATGGGGAACCACATTTTTTCTACACAAGTGGCAGAAAGATGGATGGTCTGAGAATCCTTTCAATACACTATGCAAGCCAAACCCACCAACTTGGCATTTTGGAAGGTTCTAATGAATACCTCCCGCATCCACAACACCGACACTGCCCCATTCCACTTTCCCAGACATCTCCTCCTAAAGAAAGCTCTCCCCAAGCGCCTGAGCTGCAAGCTCCGATACTCGTCCTCAGACGCTCCTCCTCCCACCCGAACACGACAGGCACAGGACGAGGACCTGCCGGACATCGCGTCTGGCCCCTTTCCCGTTCGTAGCCCAAGTCTTCCCGCGCGAACTTCACTTAACAAGCAGGGTCATCTTCCTAGGATCTCCCACCCCTGGCCATCTTCCTGGAAGGCAGGCCCCCATCAGCCCCTGCAGCAAGGAGCACCCGCCGAGGCTCAGCCTCTACCGTGGCCGCTGCAAAACTTGGCCGGCTCCGCCCACGAGCCCTTTTCTGCGCTTATACAATCCTTATACAATCACCCCACGTGCAGCCACAGAGAGCGCGCCATTGCCTTGACCCGGAACCACAACAGTGAGACGTCACTTCTGGAGTGCCTAAGGAGGCGGGACGAGATGGTGTTAAGGAAAGACAAGATAAAAGGTAAGTCCGCCCTTACAGTCCTTAGTTGCATTTCTGGTCTAAAATTGAACAGTTTTTCTCACTTAAATCCTCATGTAAAGCGTAATAGGGGCTTCGTCATAGAAGCCTAGAGCGGCGTCTCTCTGCGCAATGTAGAATTGTAGCCAATAGTGGCGTCCAGTTTTTACCACGAATTCCGGTTTTGAGGCGTCTTTTGCTGTCTCTGTGGGAACGAAGCCCGTCACCACGCGCGCGACTTCCTGTAGGGGTTCTACTTCCGGCATTGTGACGGCTGGGAGAGGAGGAGTCCGCGGTGGTCCTGTTGTCCAGCCGTGCTTCTGCCATGACGGGCGCAGGGCCGCCGAGCCGTTTCTTGACGAGCGTCTTGCGGAACGGAGTGGGCCGCTACGTGTGTCAGCTCCAGCGCCTCACCCTGACCCTCAGCCGGGATGCGCCGAGCTCGCGGGGCGTTAGGTGGGCAGAGCTAGCTAGGCCTTCAAAAGCGGGTCCCTGTCTCCGTTCGGGGGACCTTGAGGCTCGCCGGGTGTCCCATGGGCGGCCGTTCTCGCCTGGACGAGCCTGTCTGTGACAGCCAGGGCGGTGATGTGTTAAGAGCGTAGTGAGTTCATTCCATCCAAGTGCGCCGTCTTGAGTTCTGTGGGAAAGTTGTATGTACATATGAGGCATACCTTTATTAGGTATGTTTTGCTAAACTAAACTCTGGTGCTGGGAAGAGGATTCTGAGGGTGAGCCCCGACTACAACAGAGTCTGCCACATTGGAGTCTTGCCTTATCTCAGCCTCCCACAGCACCATCTGATCTATCTCCCACCCACCCCGCATTTTCCATACTCCCTGCCTCCCTAACCATTTGATAATCCCTGGCTATTGGTTTTGTGATGATTGTAATCAGTAACCCCACTTAGTCTTTATTCCTGTATTTGATTTTGCATTGAACTTTGTTTAGTGTTATACCATAGATCCATGTTGTGAGCTGTCTTATTTACTCCTTTGTATTGGTTCACTTTTTCCCTTTTCAATTTCTGGCCAGCTATAGACTATCATTTAGTAGCTGCAGCCAATGTTCCTTCTAAGCTGTGGAGTCTTGTGAGCAAAAATTCTCCTTTGTGAGCGACTGGCATTAAAGTTGTGAGCGAGCGATTTGTCTACTGCATCAATCAGTTTGCTCTGGAGCCATCCCTTCCTGAGCGGAGACAAGAATGTGTGAGCCGGAGGCTAAAAAACTGTGAGCAAGCTCACACTAACTCAGCTTAGAGGGAACACTGGCTGCAGCCTAATGCACTTTTACTCAGAAGTTGGCCCCATAGCCATCACTGGAACGTCTCACGTGCAAGATGAGACTGTCTGCCCCTCCTCATTTGTATTCCAGGTCCTGCAATCTAGTTTCAGCTTCTAAGTGCATTTCTTTTCATAACCTGAAAAGAGTGTTTTGTAGTACTTTTGTGTGCCATGCTCAGCTTCTAGGGAACCCCATACATAGATCTTCTTTACAGTGAGTTAGGCCATTGGTCTGTTGGGTCAGCACTGCCTACTCTGACTAGCTGCAGATGTCCAAGGACTCAGGCAGGGGGTTTTCACATCACCTACTACCTGGACCTTGGAGACTGAACCTGGGGCCATCATGGCAAATCAGAAGTGCTAACACTGAGCTACAGACACACTTTGAATGTGAACTTGTTTGATGAGATAGAAAACAATATTGTGGCCATATCTATGGTCAAGGGATGCACTGAATTACAGATTTGGGGGGCTGGGTCTGTGTTTGAAGTTCCCATGACAAATGATTGTGCAATGAGTTGTAAAACTTTGGCTAGAACTTGCCTAGAACATATGTGTTGTTAATGCTGCATCTTCAAATCCATTAAGGTCCATTAACTGTAGAGATGGTTAAGATTTAATCTGTAGGAACTTCAGATGTGTTATGGGTCCAGTCAGAATAATGCTGCCTACTCTGCTAAATGTGCAGCCTCCCTCCAGCACAAGGAGTCTCTTTTGCTGGAAGAAGAGTCCAATTTAGCTGAGTGGTACAATACAATTCAGTAATGTTATGTATGTTTTATTGTTGTTGGGGTTTTATTGTAACATACAAAATTGTGCTCTGTCTTGTGGAAAGAATGCATAACACAATAATGTGAATTTGGGATTTATTTTGTGGAATGATGTGTGGTGTTTGAGTGGAAATCTTGCTGGCTCTTGTGACAAAAACACAAACTTGGACTGAAGAGCAAAGTGGATTAGCTGGTGATTCTGAAATTTTTGTGTGTGTTCTCCATAGCATGAGTTATTTGTGTGCTTATCCGAAGCCATGTAGTTATGTTTATGGAACCCCCTTAGTAGTCCTCCTGTATTCCACTTCTGGCATATTATAATCTGGTTATTTTGTTTTTCAGTGTATTCAGGCTTTATTTGATAGTGCATTCAATACAGGTGAAATGTGTTTCCCATCATACTATTGCAATGATTTCATAAGGAATGGTTTAGAACAGGAATGAAAGCATGTTGCCTTGAGATGCAGTTGTGTGAACAGGGTGGATGAATTAAAATCAGTGATTTGACATATTCAAATCTGTGATTTGAATTCAGGTATGAAATTTGAAACTGATTTTAAATCATGGAACCAATTATTTAAGAAATGATGTTCAAACAAGGGATGTAAACTATTTAGTAAAATAGATAATACTTAATAAAAACCAGTGATTTTATACACCCTTAATGTAGATGAGATGCAGTTTGGTGGAGCCCCTGCAGTTGAAATGCCATTGTTGCAGTGGTGAAGAACTTTGCATTTATACTGCATTTGTAGCTGCAAAACACTTTCGTGCTATTAAATGATAGTGTAACAGCAAAGCCTTATCCAAGTGAGTGAATCCATGTCCCAGTTACTTTATGATATGCAACGTTGTTCAAATCTCCATTCAAGAACAATAACTTTAATTGGGCTGAGAGAATAACAATTTTTCTGCTGCTTTCTAAAAATATTGCATTACAAGTACACTCCAAAAGTGCTTCAGAAAAGCAAACAGAGACAATTGTAAACTTCCTAAATGGTGAACTCATTTATTAAGCCTCAGAAAGAAGAATATGATGAAGTTTCCTGCACTGAAGTGGTACTTCAAGGGAGCAGTTGGCCTCTGGAGAAAGGATCACCTTTTTGCACAGGCAAAATATTGCAGTTTAAATGCTGGGGACATGCAGCAGATGTCTCTGCAGCAGAAACTCTGCCTTAAGAAAAGATGTCTTGGCTGCATGCCAAAAATGAATAACTACTATGAATTCATTATCTGGTGTTCTTGGATTTCCAAAAAGCTTTTGGCAAAGTCTCTCACAAAAGACTCTTGAGTAGATTTTAGCAATCCTTTGATAAAAGGGAAGGCCTTCTTATAGATTGATAGGTTAAGTAACCAGAAACCACTGATAAGAATAAACAATTCTTGGCATGGAAGAGGGAAGAAACGCTAGTGTCTATACCGGTGCTATTTACCTTATTCATAAATGATTTGGAGGTAGGGGTGAAAAGTAACATTACCAAGTATACAGGATGGTGAAAATTGTAAAGCATGTCAAAAGGATCTCTCTAGACTTGATGAATTGGCAAAATAATGGCAGATGGTTCAATGTCAATTGAATTTTGGGGCAAAAGTATTCTAACTTATTAACAAATACTGTCTGTGCTGGCAGTGACTAAGAAGGAATGAGCTCTTGGGGTCATGGTGGGCAGCTCAATGAAGATGTCAACTCAGTTTGTGACAATAGTGAAAAGGGTAAATTCCATTCTAGGATTGTTAAGTATGATTGAAAATAAGAGGAGCATTATCATGATGCCACTATTAATGACAAAGCCGTATTTGGAATACTGTGTACTACTCTGCTTGCCTTATCTGCAAAAAGATATTGTGGAGCCAAAAAAGGTGTCAAAAACCAGCCAAACAAAATGATTGAGAGGTTAGAGCACTATCCCTACAACGAATGGCTAAGGACCTGGAATGTTTTAGGTTAGAAAAAAAGGCATGGGGGGGGGGGGATGACGACATGATAGAGGCTGATAATATTTATGCACAATGTGGAGAAAGTGGACAGAAATGCTTTTTTTGTCCCCTTACAGTAATAGAACTTGTCAGTCACGCAGTAAAATTGACTGGGAGTAGATTCAGGACAGGCAAAAGCCCCCCCCCCCCCGTACCCCCTGTACAGACTGTATACCTTATGCAGTTTGTTGCCACAAGATGTGGTGATGGCTACCAACTTAGGTGGTTTTTTAAAAGATTAGAAAATGCACGGATGAAAGACTGTCAGTAGCTATTAGGATTGCTAAGTGGAGCCTTCATCTTCACATGCAATATATACCTGAATGCCGGTTGCATGAGAGAAATGGGATGCTGGTTACCATCATGCTTGTGGGCTTCCCAGAGTCTTCTGATCAGCTCAAGTGTGAAACAAAGATATGGACTTGCTGGACCACTGAGCTGATCCAGTGAGATTCTTCTTAGGTTTTCATGTTAAAAACAAATTCTGGAAAGGTAACTATAGCTGTATTACTTGTTAACTCAGTCAGCTTTGGTGTAATTTGTTTTTTAACATCCATATGGTGCTTTTTGTCTTGTTCTAGAGAGTATGTTGAAGAAAAGGTGGTGGACTTTGCCAGGCAGAACCCTGGGATTGTGTTATACGTGTGTCCAAAGAAGAGCAGGGTTCCAACAATAGAGGCTGAATATTGTAAGTAAGAAAAATGTTATTAGAAGAGATGCTGTCAGTAAGTACCACTATCACTTGTGAAATGTATTTGTAATAATCAAATAGGTTCCTTCTCCAAAAGCAGTAGATGCAGATGCATTGTTTGCTGGATGAATCACATTGGGCAAATGTAAAGTAGACCTTAATTTATAGCATTAATGAATAAGGGTCAAAGTGGGGAGTTTAAAGATTTTGTTTTAATTTTGACCTTCGCAGCATCTGAAAATCTGGGGAATTATAAAAGTGCCTGGAGAACTTTTTTTTTCTCCTAGTTGGAATGAGAGAAAGGTCTGGGTTTCATACAGTGTATTATGTTTTGTTTTTCCAGTGAATGGGACCGTGGAAGTGAAACCCTTAACCAGCAAGACAGCAGATGAGGTTGCAGAGATCATCCAGACATTGGCTAACCAGTCTGGCCTAGAGATCATGCGCATTCGAAAGCCTTTCCATACAGATAACCCTAGTATCCAAGGCCAGTGGCATCCCTTCACAAACAAGCGCAGTGTGCTCAATGTGCAAGAAATTGGTCAGCAGTGTCGTTCATCCCCATAAAAATAAATCTGTGCTGGTGTGAAATGAATGTGGTTTTTTATTGTTTTTCTGTTTTGTAAGTGGAAAATTGTCTTGGGCCAAGGGACGTCCAGATGTTTGAACCAAATCCCTTTAATCTCAGAGTGCTTTCTACTCTGCAGTGAGGATAAGGTCTCCTTCCTTATGGAAATGGTCACTGAATGGATAAGTCAAGTTTGCTTTGTCTTTGAAGCACTATCTCAGCTTGAATTTAAAATCAGTTTCACTGTATCTGAAGAAGTGTGCATGCCCATGAAAGCTTATACCTTGGATAAAGCTTTTTTTGGTCTTAAAGGTGCCACTGACTCAAACTTTGTTCTGCTACTTCAGAACAAAACAGCTACCCACCTGAATCTATCAGCCTGACTGCAATAGCCCTGATTCCTGGTGGTGGTAGTGATGAGTCACAGACTGACTATTTATGAGCAAGGCCTCCTTGATCGAGATGGAGCTGATTCCTTCTCCGAATGTCAATGGACATGATAGACTGGCAGGGTGGGACTACAGAAACAGCAATCCTTAGTCCATCTGTGCTTAATGATGAAGGTGAATACTTCCCACCTCTTAGTGAGTGCATACCTTATTGGAAGCAAATGGAATGGCACCATGTGTGAGGCATATTGAGAGCTTTCCTGCTGCTATGCATGTGATAGTTATGAATGTGGCAAATCAGTAATGTAAGTCTTCTTTCTTTACAAA
>NW_015165290.1:754186-762264 GCF_001447785.1 Gekko japonicus
TCTCTAGAGCTGTTCTACCACCTTTGTAGGTGGCATCTATTCAACTAAAAAGCCTGATGGGAGAACCAAGAGATGGCCCTGTGCTGAGAAGCTTTTTCAGTTACCTTAGAATAACAGAAAGGACATACAGTACAGGAGGGATCCATCTGCCACTGGAGCACGGCCATCTCTCAGACAGGCACCCATCTAGGAATGATCCCGACCCTCATTAGCACCGAAAGAAGCAAGGAATTCTGCAGCTTCCCCTCTGGTAGTGGCAAGTTGAATGGGCAAGATCCTGTCACGCTGCAAGGAGTTCCCAAATCAAGCTCTTCATGGATAAGTCTTTTCCAGGCCTGGTGTCTGGGTTCCTATAATATAAGCAACCTTAGTGTGTTTTCTGCACATCAAACATGCTTTGATGTGCCCTTTGGCCGGGACCATTTGGGACTGGACAAATGCACACCTCCCCCAAACTCCATTCACATAAATGAACATTCTCTAGGTAACACACTTCATTATTAGCTTTCAAAGGCTGCTTCCAGCAGCCTTCATATACACGCCACTTCATCTCTCCTCTCATATACACACCACTACATCTCTCCTCTACAATCTGATACAAGGTAGAGACATTTCTCTCTCTGAGCCTCTGACATATCTTAATGGGAAGCACCAGGCATTCTAAACCAATCAATTGGCAATACTGGCATGAAAGAAAAAAATTTATCCAGCAAATTGGCACTAGTAAATTTCCATCTGGCATCTATGAGAGAGGTTGTTTCACAGATGTATCAGCAAGTGGCAGATTGTTGATAGAAACAGTAGTATGAAATGGGATTTTCTTTGGTACTGAACAGTGCTAAACAGTTGAGAAAATGAATACATGAAGCTGCCTTATACCGAGTCAGGCCACTGTGTCATCTGGACCAATACTGTTTATTCCTACTTGGTATGGTTAAATTCAATTAGCGTATGGCATTGTGTGTGGTATATCCAGGAGATCCTAGGACTGTCCGGCAGCCTGAAGCTCTAGCTCTTTTTTAGCGTTGTGCAGCAACCTAGACTTATTTTGGGGGGCTGGGAGAGCTGTGACTGACCCAAGGTCACCCAGCTTGGCTTCAAGTAGAGGAGAGTGGAATCGAACCTGGCTCTCCAAATTAGAGTTCATCGCTCTTAACCACTACAACATGCTGGCTCCCTACTTGGTATGGTGATCTTGTGCATCGGGCAGAGGTCTGTACCAGTCCTTGTACTTGAGATATTTTTAACTGAGGATTGATCCTGGAACTTCCTGCAAGCAAAGCATATACTTTGGTACTGAGTTGTGGGCCTTCCCCTAGAGTCTAATGCCAAAGAGAAGCTATAGCTCCCCAGTACATCCCAAAACTCATTAACTAGCTGGGCAGAATAGAAATGTTTTTATTGTACAAGCCAGTTCTCTTTGATTTTTGTTGTGCTTGTGGGAGTCGTACTCCATCTGTTCAGACTTGGCAGGTGGTGATATCTGAACTTGTTGTTGTTCAGGCGCACAGTCGAGTCCGACTCTTCGCAACCCCATGGACCAGGTTATGCCAGGCCCTCCTGTCTTCTGCTGTCCTCTGAAGTTCACGCAATTTCATGTTCGTTGCATCTATTACACTGTCTAAACATCTCATCCTTTGCCGTCCCCGTCTTCTTTGACCTTCAGTCTTTCCCAGCATCAGAACATATCTGAACTACAGGTTAACAAAAAATTCTAGCAATGTAAGGCATTTCTAAATTTTCCACTGTTGTATTGGTCTCGTAGATACAGCTTGTGTCTCCTGGGTATAAGCATTAGTCAGATGTTTGGAGAGAAACCTCTCTGTCACATACCGCCTGTCCCACACTCAGATGTACTCCTGGCCCCTGCTGCAGCTCTGCAATTTCAGTTTAAGTGTATACAAGGGGATTCCCACAGGCCTGTATTTCATCCCATCCCTTATGCGGTTTGCTTGCTTTGCTGTGAGTGCTGGCTATTGCTATTAGGAAAAATTTGTATTGCATGTTTTGATAATTACACATTAAAGTATCCTGATTTCATATTCTTTCTAGCAATGAAGGTATATTGGACAATGTGCTCCTAACTGTAGCTTCCTAGCTAAAAATAAAAGCTATTAATTTATTCCACACACATTTAAAACTGTACGTGCAACCATAAGGCCTCAAAACTTTAAAAAAAAAAGAGCTGAGATTTTCAGGATGGTACACTTTGCACCCAGTGCTGTTTTTTACACTTCCACCTGAAACCCTGAATATCCCAATGAAGTCTGTCCTAGAAAAGTTCATTGTATCTAGAATGTCATGCTGCTTCCAAGCCACCTTGAGCAGTTAGGATGCAATGGCAAGAGGACTAGCAGTCTGGACATATACAGCATCTGGCAACCTGTCACCCCATGCAGCTGCCTTGAGTGGAGTCCATTCTGGATTTTCCCACTAGATTGGTAACTGGAAGCAAAGCTAACCCTAAACACAGAGGCCAGGGTGTAGGTGGTAGTGGTGGCATAAGATGCAGCTCCACCAGGTGGTACTCTTTCTCTCTCTCATTCATAAGACATTAACAGTAAAGTGTCAATACAATATAAAATACAAGTCAGATTCCCTGAAGGCTGTATGAAGGTACTGAGTAAAATGGAGTGGGGGAGAGCTACACTGTTTATATAGCACATTTCCTAGAGACACAAAGTAATTCCTAGAGATTTGTGCAGTGGCTGAGCTGGAAGGGCGGCCTGTTAATATCACTTGGTCAGTTCATGCCTGAGATGATTTTCTAGCTTTATGCCACTGACCAGTAGATTAGATCTGGCCAGCCCCTGAGTCATGGCCTTACTTTTCTAAAAGGAAATGGTACTTCTCTCGCCCCCAAGTTATTGTGAGAAATGGATGCTAGTGCTTGATCATGCCTGCACACAACAACAAGCTGCTGGCTCCTTCCTAGGGGATCACCTTGACAGCACCAGTTTCTGTTTTCCCCTGGAGATGGTGGTGACTTTTGCGCTTCCATGATTCTGCCTTCTGAACACTGGGACTTGTGAGTCTGCGTCCTTCCTCCAGTGCAACAAGTACTCACAATAACACGCCAAATCTGCCGTAGCCCAACTGCATGGCTACATCTCAGAGTAGCCAAACCTTGCCCCAAATTTCTGTGATGCTGACTAAAAGCAGTTTTTAGTCATCAATGTGAAGGTGACCTGTTACCAGACAGCCAATTCACCCCCAAGAGATCAGATGAAGTAGAATTGTCTGAAATTGGGTTATACCAGCAGTACACAACTTAAATAGTTTACATAACTATAGTAGGATTACTAGTCTCCAACTGAGACCTGGAATTGTCCCAGAATTACAACTGATCAGTCTACAGAGATCATGCAGATTTGGATGGGAGGATTTGGCATCATATCCCTGCTGAGCTCACTCTTCTCCAAGCGGGGCCTGTGGATCTCCTGGAATTACACCTCATCTCCAGATGACAGACCAGTTTCCCTGGAGAAAATGGTTGCTTTGATGGGTGCGCTCTCTGGTATTACAGCCCACAGAGGTCCCTCCCCTCCCCAAACCCTGCCTCCCTAGTCTCTCCAGGAATTTCCCAACCTAAAGTTGGCAATGCTCCCCCCTGCCTTGCCTCTTGGACCAACAGGTTATAAAGGAAGCACTTCATGTGGGGCTCACATCCGTAAAAAGCAAGGCTTGTTTGTTTGTCACTAGCGATATTCCACTACTGCACTACTGGTAGGTACCAACAGCACACGGCATTCAACAGTACATGGCCCGTAGCCAAGACGTCTGTACTTTTGTTTTTTAAGTTGTTGATGGAGAGTTGAATGCAAATGCTACTGGTTTCCTATTGCCCTCTCCTTTGTGACATCATAAATTCACAGAATCACAGAGTTGGAAGGGGCCATACAGGCCATCTAGTCCAACCCCCTGCTCAATGCAGGATCAGCCTAGAGCACCCCTGACAAGTGTTTGTGCAGACACTGCTTAAAGACTGCCAGTGAGGGGGAGCTAGGCAACTGATTCAACCGTTGCACAACTCTCACTGTAAAAAAAGGTTTTCCTAATATCCAGCCAGTATCTTCCTGTTCTTAATTTAAACCCATTATTGTGAGTCCTATCCTCTTCTGCCAACCGGAACAGCTCAGACATTTGGTATTAGATAAAGCTTGCATGCCAGGGCCTGCAAAAGCTGTGCCCATAAAAGAGCAAGCTTTTGAATGAATCTCCAGAGATCACCCAAAGGAAGTTCATTCTCTGAGGAAGGATTCACCCACACCTACGTTCACCTGTTTAGGAAAAAAAACCCTTTACATTTAGTGTTTGGAATAAATTATGCAAAATCAAAATTATATACAAATACTTAGGAATGTGATCAGATTAATATGCAAGTTTTTCTGCAACTTTGATTTCATCAAGAGAGCTGTACCTACCTGATGAAATGGCAGCTGAAGTGTGCTGCCCCTTCATGGTGATGTGGCTGCCTTTACACTGGCAGAGGTTTCAGACACAATGCCACTCTCTGAGCAACCCACCCCCACCCTTTAACAATGGCAGCACAATTCCTTCCTACAAGCCAATGGCCTGTTTTAGGATAAACCCAACAGACATGTGTGGATCCTGTTTTATCGATTATCATCACTTTTATATATAAATATAATTCCCATTTAAATAGATTTCTTTTTTACAGCAATTGGAAAACGAAACAATCAACGGCGACAAAGAAAAAACCAACAACAACAAAAATAGGAAATGAGTGCGGAGTCTGTGGCGGCTCCGGAGGGCCGCTCCGGAGGTAGTTGCTGAGTCGTAACACTGGTTCTGTTGGATTGGGGAGGAGGAATCACAGAAGGGCTGGAGGGATGAGTCCGGCGAAATGGGCTCCCTGTCCCCCCTACACGGAGCTCTCGTCCAGCTTTTCTACCAGCTGTGTGTGTTTCCGCTTCTCCAGGATTTTGCTCAGCTCCTCAGTAAAGGAGTTGTAGAGTGGCGAAGTGCACGGTTCCTCGTTCTGCCGCAAGAGCATGTAGCTGTTGCCGTTCATCTTGCGCAGCATGTTGGGCAAGGTGGTAATGCCGTTGGTGAACTCGGCCGGTAGTGGAGGAGGGGGTGGTGGTGGGATAGGGGGCACCTCCTTGGACGGTGATGCCACAGAGGTGGCTTCCCCAGGGATGATCTGCAGGCAGCCATCTGGGTAGGTACCCAAGTCCTCATCCTCCTGTCCTCCTTTGCCTATGCAGTTGGAGGAGACCGTCTGCAGCTCCACACTGGACGTCTGGGGGACCCCGAGGCTGTATTTGCCCCTGCGCTTCTGCAAGCAGGAGACATAGAGGAGAACCACGCTGAGCACCAGGCACAGCCCTCCTAGCACTGTGATGACGCCAATGTAGATAAACTTCATGTCCCCATAAGCATGGCTGGCAGCGTGCCAGGAGGGCTGAGGCACCGTGGGGGGGAACTGGGGCACCAGCTGCTCGGGCAGCACAGTCAGGGCATAGGTGGCCACCAGGGCCTGAAGACCGTTCTCCTTGGCATAGCATCGGTATTCCCCACTGTACTCCAGCTGCGTATCTGTCACCAGCAGCCCATCCACGCCGAGGTGGAAGCGTCCTTGCCCCTCCTCTGCCAGCACTTCTGTGCCATTCAGCAGCCACGTTGCCTGGGCCAGATTAGAGGCCTGCTCACAGGGCAAGAGCACATCGTCACCACATAACACAGTCCGATTCTTCTGCGTGGATGTGGCTGCAGGACACATGGGGAAAAATTAGGTTTCAGAGGCTGTCTTACCTGAGCTGGAGTGATTCAAGTGTCGGGTTCAGAGTGTCATTTAATAGTATGGAAAAGATAATGCTAAGTCTTAAACTGAAGAGGGGCAGGAGAGCCAAGAGCTGGGGGAGAAGGAAATTAAAAAAAAAACTGGCACCATGAGACTCTCCATTTCCATTCACTTTTTTTTTTAAAAAAAAAACAGCCCATACCTATCCCTCATTGTTTTGGAGGAAAGACAGGAAATGTGAGGGCAGTGTTGAGAGAAAGCTCAGCATCCATACCTGGAATGGGCACAGCCTTTGGTAGTTTGGCTTTGGGTAGTTCCCAAAACTGCTACTTATTCTATTCCCTCTACCACAGCTATTGCCACACTAATAGCCACCCAGCCCAAATCCCCACACACTCCACCCCCTCCTGCCCTTCAAACCCTGGCAGAAACTGCTCATCATCACAGGAAAATATTTTGAAAGCAGGAAAAGCTTGTGATGCAATGAGATGTATGCAAACCTCCTTCATTTGCATAATTAATTGTGGGCACATAATCTGGATTGTGTGTGTCTGTGTGTGTGTGTGCCTAACAGTATGATGGAGCTATAGCACGATTTAGGGAGCAGAAACTTTGACTCTGGATGTGAGGGGAGAAGAGAAGCATTCTGTGTGCTGAGCAAAGGCTGCAAAGAGATGGACCCTTTCTTTGCCGTTGGGTGCTGCACAGCCCCAGGCTTCATTGCCTCCTAGGTGGTCAAGGAAGGGACAGCATCCAAGCCTTACCCTGGGCAGAGTCATTCCAGCAGCCCATGTTGCCATGCAGCACGTCCTGGGTCAGCAAAGTTCTGGCAAAGATAAGCAGGACTCTGGTCAGTTGGGGAGGGGAGCAGCCCAAAGGCACACTATCTTCCCAGCACACAGGACGCATCTGACAAAATCTAGAGAGACTGATTCTTGACACCTCAGGCATGCATCAATGCTCATTCCATAAACACGCAGCAGAGTGCACAATGTGCTCCTGACATACTACAGATCTCATTGACACCTCTTGAGTCATCTGCACACCCTAACAATCTCGTGCAGGGTGGGTACATAGCCAGTGCAGAAATACAAAACGTAAAACTCCTGATAACCTCTTTAACTGAGACTTGGAGCTATAGCTTTTTGGTTGTAGTCCTGATCTCAGGAAGACCAAGCCTGAACGCACCTGTTTAGAAAGCAGGGTAAGGCCATTTTCATTTAGATTGTTTTGAATGCTGCTTTCTATGGAGTTTAGACAGCTATGCAGTGCTCTCATGCTGCAGTTTTTGTAATGGACCCATAATATATTTTTCTGCTTGTTGTCTTGTTTGGTTTTACAGCTGTTGCCATGGTTATATTTTTGGAATCAGTTCTTATTGTTGCAGACTACCTGGAGTTCCTCTCCCCCCAGATTATGCAGGATATAAATCTAATAAACTTAAACTAGCTTTTATGAGAGACAACATGCAATGGTCCAAGCAGACTGTGTGGGAGTCATGCTGGATCCCCTCTCTTGAGAAGATGAATTGAGACAGAAGGTGTGGTGCTGTACAAGTCCATTGGCTTGGACAGGAAAGGTCTCTGCATTAATGGTGCCTCAGTGGAGCCCCCCTTTCACCAAGGGAGGAAATGTCAGTGCTTTGCATACTCCCTTCTCCACGTCTCTGCTTTCTGGTCAAACCCCACTAAATGTTCCCATACCTGTCCAGAGTCTCCTCTAGTTCCCTGCAGCTCACACCATCCCAGCCACAGTATGGATCCCGGGCCAGGACACAGTCGAAGCAGGAGACATATCGCCCGCAGGTGGACCGTGGTAACTGAAGGACCCCACTCTGGGATCCTACATATAGACTCTTCTGCAAAAGAGAGCACAGATAAGAAATGCATTTAGACACACTTTTCCTTGTGAAGTCAACAGGTCGCTCTGCCCAGCTTTACAGACAGGGAATTAGTACCACGGATTAGTTGTTGCCAGGGTAAGTGTTCTGAGGCCCAGGGCTAAGGGAGAGAATACCAAATGTTAATGCCTCCTCTGGAACCCGGAGCCTCAGAATCCAAGCCTCACATCGAGCCTTCATAGAACAGCAACTTGCTGCTTTCTCTTCAGGACCATCCAGAAGGTCCGTCTACTTCCCATCCCCACCTGAGCAGCTCTTAGAGACTTGTGGCTAATCAGTGATGGGAAGCTGAAGCATCAGAGTTTGCCCAGCAGAGGGAAGCAGCGGAACAGAGCAAGGTGCAAAGGGTCACCCGTGCAGTCTTCCATCCCGCCAGACTCAAGGCTATTCCTCTCCCCCTCTCCCCCCCCC
>NW_015165290.1:762281-777115 GCF_001447785.1 Gekko japonicus
CCCAGGCCATCCCCCCCCCCCCCCCCCCCCCCCCCCCGGTCACTCCCCCCAGGGGTCCAAGCTGCACTTTCCGCTGACCATTCAAGATCCAAGAGGAGCAACAATCCTCTTTAGCAGAAGCCCGATAATGCAGGAAATAATCAAAGTATTTCCCATTCTCCTTTATCTCCATGCTGGAGAACAGACACTTCATCTGCTAAACTCCTGTATGTCAGGCTGATTGTTAAAGTACCAGCAGCAGGACCATTAGAAAGACGGCAACATTGGAAGCCTCCCAGGGCAAAGATACGCGTTCCTAAAGAGCAAGCTGTACCTAAAAAACAGGCCTGAAACACACATGAAGCTACCTTACATCATGTCTAGGAGACCACTGTCTACTTAGTTGCCTTCCACTGTTCACCCTGCCTGGCACTGGCTCTTCAGCATTCCAGGCAGAGATCTTTTCACATCACCTACCCCCCTGGACTTTATAACTAGCTGGGCTTTGAACTGGCTGGGAGTTTCCGCATGCAAAGCAGGTACTCTGCCAGTGAGCCACAGCTCCATTCCAGTCCCACCCGGAACCCCTTCACATGAGCACCAGCACTCACCTGGTTAGTCCTCCAACGGCAGAGCCGCATCAGGAAAAATTTATCTACTTCATTTATACCTTGCCTTCCTCCCCAGTGGGGACCCAAAGCAGCTTACGCTGTTCTCCTCTCCTGCATTCTATCCTCACAACAACCCGGTGAGGCTGAGAGTCCGTGACTGGCCCGAGACCACCCAGGAAGCTTCCATGGCAGAGTGGGGATTCCAACTTGGGTCTCCTGGTTCCTAGTCTGACAAGCTAACCGCTATAGCACTCTGGCTCATGGCGTGGCAGAAAAACAAAAATCCCTTTGCTAGCAGACTGCTTTTAAGAAGCACAGAGTATCTGCAAGAGAAACAAACCAAGGTGGCAACCCTTACTGGGAAGGGGTATGGGGGTCTTCTCAGGCCTGGGGAGTATTTCAATGTAGGAAGCATGCCGACTCTCTAGGGTTGCCAACTGGCCTGGAGAAAAATGACCTGTCCCTTTAATAAAATGTTATTTATGAGAGGATGTTATTTACCTCCATGCCTGAAAAGCTTCAATTGCTCATGTCTACACATTAAGCCTCTATTAAAGGGACGTGTCATTCTACTCTCTAGGTGAGCTAGCAACCTTGTGACTCACACACATTGTGAAATAACAAGCTCCAAGTGTTGCTGAAATTACAGCTCAAGTCTTTGAACACCTAGGAGAACAGTTAGTGGAAATGGCTTAGCCAAGGGCAGGGCCAAACCAACACCCTCAAGGCACAGTATTGGCAGAGACAGCAGGAGTCATAATGCATAGCATCATAAAACACACCTGTATTCCAGGTGTGTGTTTTTTCTAAAAAAAAAAAAAGGTGGGGCAAGGGGTAAGCCTTCACAAGAGTGTTTACCAGCATCCTCTGCCTCTGTAGCAGAGGTCAGGATATGGTATTTCTTACAGTTTACAGCTTTGTCTGGATGCTTTGCATCATAGGAGGCCTGGAAGAAAGAAGCTAGGCAAGGTGTGGTGATGTCCAAACTGGCCGGGTTTGGTTCCTCAACTGACAACAATATGTGTGCCGCATTTGCTTGCTGCACACTTTCCATGCATTACTTTTGAACAGGACGTGTTCATTGACGCACCCCATCCAAAGGTAGACTGTGGAGTCTGAAGCCACTTTTACCTGCCGTTTGGAGATGACGAGATTCTCTACAGGCTGGGGAACCCTAAAGACCTGCATCTCTTCTATGATATGGACCACGGAACCAACAACCACAGCTTTGTGAATCCAGCCGTTACCTGAGCAGAGATCAAAAGGGTAAATGTCAAATATCACAGCAAGGAAAATGATTGCATTTGGGACTAAATAATAAACCAATAAATCAACAAACAGATCCAACACACTGTAAGCAAAAGGTGATCTGAAACTGAGTAATTAACGTGGAGTTTACTGCTGCGGGAAGTGGTAGCAGCTACAAATACAGACAGCTTCAAGAGGGGATTGGATAAACATGAAGAAGAGTTGGATTTATACCCCACCCTTCACTTGGAGTCTCAGAGCAGCTTACAGTCTCCTTCCCATCCTCTCCCCACAGCAGACACCCTGTAAGGTAGGTGGGGCTGAGAGAGCTCTGAGAGAACTGCTCTTGAGAGAACTGCTCTTGAGAGAACTGTGACTGACCCAAGGTCACCCAGCTGGCTGCATGTGGAGGTGTGGGGAATCAAACCCAGTTCTCCAGATTAGAGTCTGTGGCTCTTAACCACTACACCAAACTGGCTGTCAAAGCAGAGGTCCATCAGTGGCTATTAACCACAAGGTATAGATGGAGCTGCGGTGGCTCAAGTGGTTAAGACGCTGAACTGCAGGCTGTGGAAGGTCAGTAGTTCAGCAGTTCGAGACCCGGGTGGCGCATGATGGAGTGAGCTCCCATTTCTAGTTCCAGCTCCTGCCAACCTAGCAGTTCTAAAGCAAGAAATTGCAAGTAGATAAATAGGTACCACTTCGGTGGGAAGGTAACAGCATTCCGTGCACCTTGGTGTTTAGTCATGCTGGCCACATGACCACGGAAACGTCTTCGGACAGCGCTGGCTCTTCGGCTTTGAAACGGAGATGAGCACCGCAACCCTAGAGTCGGATTCGACTGGCTTTCGAGCAAGGGAACCTTTACCTTTATAGATGGAACACTATGTCTGGGGCAGTGATGCTCTGTATTCTTGGTGCTTGGGGGACAACAGTGGGAGGGCTTCTGGAGCCGGAGAGCCTAACTAAGTTTGGAAAGCTTAAAAGCAAAGAAGAAAAGTGTGGCTATAAAGCCTCTGTATTTCTACGTAAGGCCAAGAGGTGAGATGACAACTTGCTGTCTCCCAGGTAGACATGTGATCTGTCCCCTAAGTAATGAGGAGGCACAGGGCCAATACCCACCTGTTCCCAAGAACAGCACATCATACTCTTGTCCATCCAGGGCTCGGACTCTGTCTACGGCTATCTGGGTATAGATTACATTTTTCTTCACCAACAGGGGATCGCCATCTGTAGGTTTCACCTCTTCATACATCAAGGGGTGGAGCTTGACAAAATCCAGCACGCTGTTGGGTAAATCCTGGGAGGAATTGAAGCCACTCTTGCGAGCACGATCTGTGATGCACTGAAAAGGAACTGAGTGCCATTAACATATCAAGTTCCGGCACGAAAGAGATACAAACAAAAACCCTGCCACTGGGCTGTGTCCTTTCATTTTTCAAGTAAAGGATCCAATGGTTTGAGTGCTCTCCCATACAAAATTTTATTATACACACAAAGCTAGAATGATTGGAGGAAAGGCTAGCCTAGAATCTTCTCCCCAGTAAGTTAACTTAGTGCATACAGAGAGCAGCCTTTTACCATCTGCGGCTGATTAGGCAGTTGGTTCCCTTCCTCAAACGCAATGACCTGGCAACAGTGATTCATGCTATGGTCACCTCGAGATTAGACTACTGCAACGCTCTCTACATGAGGCTGCCCTTGTCTCAGATCTGGAAGCTGCAGCTAGTGCAAAATGTGGCAGCCAGGCTGTTGATGGGTCTCTCTATACGAGACCACATCCAGCCTGTGCTGAAGGCTTACCGGATTCGTTTCAAGGTGCTGGTTTTGACCTTTAAAGCTCTATATGGTATGGGGCCTGTCTACTTGAGGGACCGCCTTTCCCCACATGTGCCCCAGAGAGCACTGAGGTTAGGGACACAGAGTCGCCTGGCTCTCCCTGGCCCGAGAGACGCCAGGTTGGCCGCTACTAGAGCCAGGGCCTTTTCAGTGACATCTCCACACTGGTGGAATGAGCTCCCGGATAACCTCAGGGCCCTGCGGGACCTTTTACAGTTCCACAGGGCCTGTAAAACAGAGCTCTTCCACCAGGCCTTTGATTAGGAGCCGTCACTGATGAATGTGCCACCGGAACACGCTATGGCCCATATAAAACAGTGGTGGATACTGCCTCCCTTGAGGGGATTGTATATTGATGCTGCCATCATCTGCACTGTTCCTGTTAGATTTTATGATGTTAGGTAGTTGTTTATGTATATTTTATTGTATTTTAGTGTATTGACTGTTTTATTGCTTTTAATGTGGTTCGCCGCCTTGAGCTGGTTCCTGGCTAGGCGGGATATAAATTGAAAATAATAAATAAATACTTTCATGTCAGGGAGCATTCAAACCTTCAACCCTTTACTCATAGTAAGAAAGATATATCAGGTATCAAGCAGGGTTTTTGCATGTCTGTTTTAGCTCTCAGCTCTGCAGCAGCACCTGGTTCCTTGGCAGTAACATATATGGGATGAGAAGCAAAAGGAAGAAACTTACTGATCCTGGCCGGGGCTCTGGAACCTCCCCACTGTACTGAGACCATTTGCGGGAGGAGTCCTGGTATTCCATGTAAGTCCCTTCAAAGACTGCCTGCACCTCAGAGATGTTGTATCGGCAGATGGCGGACACCTCCATGCTTCTCCTGGAAGATAAGATCATCAAGTGGGGCTAGAGCCTTCTGTTTCTCCAAGAACCCATGGGTCTGTATAAATGAACCCTAATATGTCAGCACAGGGCCATAGTGGCTCAGAGGTTAAGATGCTGAGCTACAGACTAGAAGGTTGGTAGCTCGGCAGTTCAAGACCCTAGTGCCACATGACGGACTGAGCTCCCGTCTCTGGCCCCAGTTCCTGCCAACCTAGCAGTTCGAAAGCAAGAAATTGCAAGTAGATAAATAGGTACCGCTTTGGTGGGAAGGTAACAGCATTCCATGCACCTTGGTGTTTAGTCATGCTTGCCATGTGACCACGGAAATGTCTTCGGACAGTGCTGGCTCTTTGGTTTGGAAATGGAGATGAGCACCGCCTCCTAGAGTCAGATTCGACTAGCTTTCAAGCAAGGGAAACCTTTACCTTTAGTATGTCAGCACTGTAGGACTGCAAGGAATCTGAACATCCTCTGCTCCAATTCCAACGATGAATAGGTTTCATAAATTGAATCCAGGTAGCTTAAGCATGTTTCAGGGGAATATGATAAGTCCCAGTGTTACCAGCCCATGCAGCCTAGAGGAAAATTCTTTCCCCATTCCAGGTTGATGGATCAGTTCCTAACAGTCCTTAACAATTATTAAAAAACTCTTATTTGGCAAGAAACAATTCTTGTTCCAGAGACAGTCTATGGTGAAGACAGAAAATAACACCAAAATTAAAAAATAACATCACAAAATCTATCTGGGGCTGTGGACAGTGAGGCCGTGGCTGGGATATTCTTGAATCTGGAGGTTAGCACCAGCCTCTGTTCTAGCATTCCAGTGACCTTCTTCTCCATCAGTTGACTGTCCAAGGCACCACCCCACCCCTTTAAATTGACTATTGCCTGAACTAACCGCAACCCATACCAACCAGGGTGAGGCACAACTGAGGGTGGAGCTGGACCACAGCCTTTGATGTGGAGGCATAAAAGCAAATCATTTAGGAGGGAGCAGCTGCTGCTTATGAAATGTCCAAACAGTTTTCATATTTAAAAGCTTATATTAAAATTAATCAAAAGTTAATTAAAGAGGGGGAGCCACTGACAGCGCAAACATTCTTGTACACCCAAACTATGGCTCCTATTTTCGTGGATGTCGTATGCCTGGCCTCTGGTAGTGAGCTAGATCCACAGAACTTTGGAGGGAAGAGCCCTCAGGGATTCACCGAGACACAGAGCTCTGTAGCAAGCCATCTGCTTGAACCTGTCAGTAGGGTGCCTGATCCGGGTTTTGACTGTCACAGTAACGGCTCCCCAACAATCTGCACCTGTCCTTGCTGCCAGTTACTGGTAATTATCCTGTTGTTTCCTGATCACCCTTCTCTGTGCCTTCAGCGAATCCTTGTGAAATTAGACCCAGTAACTGTGTGGCTCACTTGGCTGGCGGATCAGGATACGAGACTCTTGGCAAGACCTCAATTTTTACTAGCGTGGAGAATACAGTCTGGATTTTCAGCACCCAAATATCTGGACTGTGAGTAATCCATGTGGTGGTATCCCACTGATGCCTGAGCTTGCTGAATCCACTGTACAGGTTTCTTCATGCTGCTCCTGAGAGACCTGCTACCGCGCAGCCCCATTCATTGTCCTGCACTCCTCCTTGAATGTGATTGTTCTCTCCATCACACACACAAAACTTCTCTGGGCTTCTAACAGTTCGAAGCCAGATCAGGACAGTAGGCTGAGCATCGAGTAAAAAACTGCAGCTGTTGCTAGCGGCAAATGAATCAAATCCCTTTTTGCCATCGACTGGTGCACTGCATTCCTGAGGCTCCATCATTTCCTGTCATCCTGTGGAGAAACTGCTCAGCCCTACAAAGCCAGTGCATTTTCTCCTTCACCGTCATACAATAACCACGGCTTCTGTACCAGGTGCATTGCTTTAACCCTTTCCGTGATGAATATGCCAAAATCATGTGTGACAACATATAATTTGTATTCCAAATTGTCCTTTGTGGCTGAATGGCCAGTGCCAGTTAGCACACCTGCCTTTAAAGTACTGTCTCCCTCCCTGTCATTTATCTTGTCTTCTGTGTTAACAGAGATCACCCTGACATGGTTGGCCCAGGCTAGCCCAATCTCTTCACAGCTTGGAAGCTAAGCAGGGTCAGCCACCCTAGTTCATACTTGAATGGGAGACCACCAGGGAAGTCCAGGGTCGGAATGCAGAGGCAGGCAAGGGGAAACAACCTCTGTTTGTCTCTTGCCATGATAACCTAAAGGGGTGGCCATAAGTTGGCTATGACTTGACAGCACTTTACACACACATTGTCCACAGGCAAAAGCTGCTAGTTAGCTAGGAGACAGCTTGTTAAAGTACACAGTATTATGAACTAGCAGGAAATGCTAAAGGCTGACTAAGATTTCAGCCTGAGCTCAGTCCAGAGACACTAAAGCAAAGGAAACAACAATGATTGTCGTGCTTAACAGCCATATGGTGAATGTTTATGGTCTTTTTATCCAATAGGGTCGAAGTGATTCCTGCCCCAGTGATTCCACACATGAATACAGCTGTCTCCTGCATATGCTGCTGTGATTAACCCATTCCACAGATGCTCATCCCTCAAGTGTTCAGACTGTCCCCTCTGTGACTTACCCTCAGCACTGACTCAAGCAAAATGAATCAGTTTTGGGTGGCAAAGTACTTGCAAGGACCAGGAGGATTTTATCGGCAGCCAAAACTGAAAGACCCCTTTGCTCAATTTCAATTCCACCCAAACAAAACATACACCCCCCCCCCATCAGGAGATAGTTAAAAGCCCTAGGCAACTAAAAAAGGATGTTGATGGGGGGGGGGAGTGAGTTGAAAGATTCAAGGACCTCATCCAGCATAAAAGCCCAGGTAGTCTAGCATTGGATGGGTGAATCAGCAGCTGCACAACACAGAAGATCTCTTTCCTGGACGGCAACAGCTAATTCTGTATCCGACACACTGGGCAGGGGCAGTATCTTACCACTGTGTGTGTGGATGGTGTAGTTTCCCCCCATGTTCCTCTGCATTGCTGCAGCTCTTTCTCACCCCTGGAACAATCAGTCTTTCCTAGGGCTGTGGGACACACACAGAGGAACAGCAGTGTGGATTGGAGGGTCTGGAGTGAGGAAAGATAAGGGGTGAAATTGATTCCTCCTTCCTCAAAGTGCCACTGAGAGGAGAAGGCAGTTTATTTCTGTGTCCCTCCTCTCTCCAGCCTGCCAACTGTCACAGCTGCTCTTATGCATGGATCCTGCAACACCATGATCTTTCCAGCAATCAGAATGTTCTGCAGAATATAGGAAAGCTTCATGCACTTTCTGTACTCTGATTGTAGGATAGTGTCCATTGTAACAGTCTGTAAGTGTATTTGGCTTACCACTGTGCTGATAAGGTGAATGCTGCATAGAAGACAGTACTCCGCCAGTCCCCTCCATCCAAGGTATAAACATCCTTGAGGACTTCATAGTAGGGAATGTAGCAGGCCAGCCTGGCTTTCATGAAGGATGTCCATTTCCTTTGGAGGATCTTCTTGCCACCAAGGTCATTCTGGAATGAATAAATAAATACAGAAAGGCTTACAAAGTCTGTGTTAAGCTCATACACGTTAGGCCCAAGAACCCTTCAGACACACATATCAAGGGTGGGCTGGCCACTTAACTCTCATGGAAGCTTTCCAGTGGGCCACTGCCCTAAAGGACCACTGTGGCTGGCTTGTAGTACCACAGTGAACGCTGAGTTTGGCTTGTTCCGGGGCCATTTTACCTTCCCAGTCTACCACTGTCAGATGCTGTTGGATTTTCACACCCTAACAGTTTCACTATGTGTCAAGAGACCCAGAAAGACCAACAAAGGGCATAAACACAGATTAAATTCCTTATACGAATGGAAATACGCCGTGCCAATTGTGGCTTGGACTATACTAAAACTGCTCCTTACAGGCTTACTCTTTATATACAGTTTGGACCTTACCCAAGGAGATCAATGGCTTCTAAGCCCTTTGGATCTTGAAAGCACTCGATATCTAGTACTCGCGGGGCTACAGTGGATCTGAAGGCACTTGGACCAAATCACACATAACACGGAGAATCTGGAGGCCTGCCCTCTTCTTTATGCATCAGCCTGAGATTAACGGGTCAGAATCTGTGTTGCCAGGCATGATGTTTGAATGCTGAATATTATTTTTGATTATTGCACCTTATCTTCAAAATGCAACTGGAGAATGGGCCAACAGGGATCAGGGTCATGGTATTAGGAAATGGTCTCTCTACTTCTCATTTCCCTAATCAAAACTGCCTCCTAGTTTCCTTTAGCCCTGGCAGGGAAGAACACAGGTGCCAGTCATTTCTCGGTATCAGAGTTAAAGGCAACTGAGGAGGGGGCAGTTATGACTGAGGCAACAGTGTCTGTGTGGGCAGGAGGGGGAACAGTGAAAAGCTCTTCCTAGATCATGCGGCCCATAAACACCTGACAACCCCCCCCCCCATTCACCAGTGGCTGTTTTTTGCAACTAGATTATATGCCGGAGGACCCATTGTTGGAGAATTCAGTCACAGGCCTCCAGCATCATGTGCAGCTGGCCTTTAGCCTATTACCTACTTCATTCACTCTGGATGATGCCATATTTTCCTATATATAGGAATATAAAGAAGAATTTTCCAACACTGAAATAATCAGATGAACAATTTACCATTCTATCATTCTAGGCCCACCAATCCAGGTGGAACTTCTGCTTCCTGAATATAACTACTTCTGTTTCACAGTGAGACAAACCCAGCAAGGCCAGGGTCTGGTGGACATCAGTGAAACCTGCCTGTTCTTCTACAGTAACAAAAGCCAGCACAATGCCAAGGGGGAATCTGTCTCCACCAAACAAGACCATTCACATTCCCAGATGCTGCTGATGCCTCCAGGATCAGTGAAAAGAAACAAAACCTCCACAGACAACCAGTCCTGATCACTGTCACTGGTTTGTTTGCATTTTTGAAGAATTTGATTTCTGAATGAGTTCATCCAGCTTTAACTTCCTGCCACTGGCTCTCATTCTCTCTCTCAAGGCTTTCTCCCTGGGAACAGTAATCAGATCATCTCTTAAGCTTGTGATCAGGCTCATCTCAGACTCCTTAAATCTTTTGTGGCCAAGCTTATTCCTCAGCTCCTCTCTGGGACTGCTCCAAGTTTTCTACTGCTGCTCTGGTTGCAAGGACTGAGATTCAGCTAGCCAAGAAACACAAAGCCACCAGCAGAGTCCTCTGCACTCTTTGGAACCAGAGCCATCTGTCGAAAGCATCCAAAATATGGATTCCACATAGCTCTGCCTGGTGCTTGCTTGGATGCACCCAGAATATTCTTACTCTCAAGCCAACAAGGATGCAGTTGTGGGGGGCAGCATGTGGTCTGCACTGGGGAATGTGGCTCATACGCCAAAGCCCTGAACAGAGTTGGCCACACCTGGAAGATGCTAAGAGCAGGGACTTCTGTTCTGAGCTTTGACAATTCTTGCTGTGCACAAAGGTTTTCAAGAAAAACTACCGTGCTGACTGCTGCAATTACAGGAGTGATATGGCTTATTCGGGGGCCAAGGGCACCTTGCCACCAGCACAGCCAGAAGCCTATCTCATCTCCCTCTGAACTATTCCTGCTCTGGCATCACAGGCAGAAGAGACACAGTTTGTCCTTGCAGCATTCCACAGCATGTTGTGGTTCTTCATTATCACATTTGTTTTCCTTCAATGGGCCCACATGGGGTTATCTTACATTATCTTCACAACAGTTGGCTAGGCTAGGCTAAGGGTCAAAATAGATGAAATGACCACTACCATCATCAAGGCAAGGAAATAGGTCAGTTTTGATCAGTTGACCCACACTGTTGTGAAGGGCTAAACCTCTTCTGTCCTCTCTCCCTCTCAACCTTGATTCAAATTGGCTGAGGGTGGAGCAGATCTGTTCACAGTTGTCCTTGCAGTGGCTTTCTGGTCTGTAACCTTCATGACTCAGCAGGGATCTCAACCTAGGACTCCAGTCCTACACAGACCGAATAGGGCATGAGTCCTCTTGAACTCAGTAAAGCTTACTTCTAGGCAAAACATCGTTAGGATCGTGTTGCAAGTCTCCACAGTCCAAATCCAACACTTTTTCTGCTGTGCTAGCTCTTGCAGGTATTGAGATACCAGTTGGCCGCTTATCTTCCGCCCACGAGGATTTGTGGCAGCTTATTGAGCTAAATGGTTAACAGTGAGTAGAGGTTCAGTCATGAACTCTGCAAAAACACAGCATCCGAAATGTTTCCAAAAATGCAATGGGGCATCCAAAGTGCAGTGACAGGCTAGCAAGGATAATGGTGGGTATCTCCCCCATAAATGTAGCTTGTGAACAAGCTCTCAAAGTCCTTGTGTTTGTAGTCTAGAAGCAAAGCAATAACAAGCTGGCAGCAGGCTGCAGGGGACTGGAACAAAACACCAGGAATGGCAAGGCTGAGCTGAGGTTCAGGGCTCAGCAGCATCCCCATCAAGTGATTCATGGCAGTACAAATGCCACTAGCTCTGCTCTGCTTTCAGGCTGCTCTGTGGCACTGCACCCCAGCCCACCCAGGAATGGATCTGTAGTCAGAATCCCATTTAAGGTAAGGTCTCTGCTCATTCCAATCAAAGTATGTTTGGCTCCTTGAGTCCCTTAAAGTGAGAGCAGGAAAAGACCTGGAGCCCATCACTGAACAGACCATGTAGCACAGAGGTGTCGAACTCATTTCTTACAAGGGCCAGAGCTAACATAAATGTCACTTTGTCAGGCTGGGCCATGTGTGCCATAAAATGTAATGCCAGGTACCAGAGATATAAACTCCATAAAGGACAGCAGCTGGTAAGCTCCGAGTTGGTCTATCATCACTGCAAGGCCTCATGGGCTGGGAGGGGGGTGGAAAGGAAAACCCATACGGGCGGACTGGAGAGCCGGCAGGGCAGCACTGGGCAGATGCTCCCATGCTGCTTGACTGCTGCAGATGAGGTTGTTCCGCCAATGCTGAAGCCACCCCAGCAGTCTCCTGTTCCCTCCCTTGTACTAGTTGCTTGCGGGCTGCAAAAGAGCCCAGGATGGAATGGTTCTGGCCCCTGGGCCTTATGTTTGACAACCCGTATTGCAGCACAAAGACTGGTTGGAATCTGAATGGCCTTGGCCAGGGCAACACCTTCATGTCACAAGTGACCGAACATTCTTGAGTGAGCTACTGCCCCTCCAGCCTCTCTCTCGGGGTTACAAGTGCCGGTGAGGATGCAAGTTGCACAAGCCCTGATGCCAGAGCTGGGGAAATGTTTCCAGTTCCTAAGCACGTCATGCCCCTTCACCAGCCCCAAGCCTTCACAGAACCCCTTCTCTTTACCTTACACACTCGGGCCACCCTGGCAACCCTGGGCAGCTGGTTCTTGTCAAAGATAGAGGTGCTCTCTTCTCCTGCTTGCTCTGTGAAGAAGTAGTAGATCTTGTCATCATCCCCCACCAGGCTGCTCGTGCTCTCCCTGACCAACACGGAAGCCACAAACTCAGCATCTGTACAAACCAAGGACAGCGAAAGCATCAGACTTGAAAGAAACCGCTCTCACAACAGCCCCCCCACGTGGCTTTAGAGATGGGGCACATGGGGGACATGCTCCCTTAGTAATACCCCGAGCCCCCTCTCTGAATTTCCAGCTCTCATATCTGTCCTTTCTGAGACAGAAAGGAATACATGCAATCTCTGTTTCATCTAATTACTTGGCAGTAAAGCGGGAGGGAGGGTTGAAAGATAGCACAAGGACTCTTTTGCCGAGCTGATTAACCTCTTTCTGACTCAGTTCATTCCATCTGCCCTTTCTACGGTCTTTTGTCCCTTTCCTTTTTTGTGGTTTTTTTTCCCTTTCCTTTTTTAATGTCAGCAATGACAAGTGAAAGTAGAGAGCAAAGAAAAAATCTGACTGCGATTTATACTATTTTGGGGCTACCTCCTCAGCGGCAGGAATCTGCCTTGGGAGTGGGCAGTCATGGGTAGATGGCAGGAAGAGAATGCCCAGGCCCACTCGGCCTGATACCACCAATGAATGCAATCCACTCTGTTGCAGCTTACATGAGAAAGAATATGTGTCTCTGAACATGTGCAGAATGCCTTTTATTGACCGATTTAAAAACCACTCAGTTTCCCTCAAAATCTGGGATAAGAGCTAAGAATCTGAAGAGGCATAATATAAAGGCAGGCCTAAACCCAATGACAAGTCCCCCTCCTTCTCTCCCCCAAAACTGATAACCTGAGCTCTTTTCAGATGCTCCATTCATGAAGGAATTGAGCACCACACATTTCCACCTCTACATATTGCAATTCCTCCCATTGCTTAGAAGCCTCGTGGTAACCTACTACGACACTGGATGAAACGTGATTACTGCCATGAATAAGGATGTAGTTTTATGCTGGGAAGTACAAAAATTATTTAGTCAAGTAGTACAGCATTGGACAGATGTAACCTCCCATTTATATGAATGGAATATCTGTCAGAGATCACCCTAGAATCTAGGGCGCACCTGGGCACTGGGCACTTCAAATACAATCCAATTTAAACTAATATATTCTGTAACTTAAAGCATATTAGGCTTGTATTTCAGTATCTGCTGTTTCAAACTGACTTACAAATCATTCCTCCCTCAAATGTGCCCCCCCCCCATTTGTGGCTATGGGCTTGGATGAGAGCAGCATAACAGGCATCTTCATCTCCTGCTGGGGGCAGACAAAAGGGTCAGGAGACATGGCTTTGGGATCAGCAAAGCCTACCGTTCAACCAGTGCAAAGGGGATTCCTCTGTCTTTAGAACCCGCTGGAACAGGCTGCGTCGGATGTCTGGCTGGCTGCGGAATTCATAGCGTGTTGCTGTATATAAACTGCCATCTGGGGAACAATGCAGCAAATGAGGTAAGGTTAGGTAAGGATGATTTGCCAACTGGTTTTGCTCAATGAGTAATTCCTTCTCCCTGGGCCTAAGCAGAAGACCTCCTTCCTTGGTAAATCAATCCTTCTGCACCTGATCTAATCAGTAAAAGCCTCCTCTGATAACAGCCACACAGAGAAATGCATACTCTTGAGATTATATGCCACTGCGTGCCAATGCATGACAACTTCTGCACACAGCCAGGGGAGTTCAGGAAGAGTAACCAAAGCATTATCTAGAACTTCCCTGTCATTTTTTTGTTGTGCCGCATCTGATTGGTTTGAGATTCTACCCATGCCTGGATGGGAGAGAACCAGCTGTGCTGCACAGATAGCGATACCCGAGTGCTCTGGGGGAAGGGAGACTGCCACTGCTCCACCCTTCAAAATTAAGTGCTAGATGGAAGTGGGCTGGTGAGGAGGGAGATGTATCAGGAGCCTTAGATGCACTTTAATGCATGTGCCTACACACACACACACACACACACCCCAAACTCTGTGCCCTGCCCACTCTGGGTAAACCTGAAAGGAATGGCTGCAAACAAAAGAAGGTGGAGAGGAAAAGTACATACCCACAATCAGACCAGTGTAGCCATGGCTAGGGTCATAGGGACATTTTTCCTTCCCTTCCTCAAAGACTGACGGTGGCATCAACTTGTTGGTATCCTAGAGAATGGAAAGAGCAGAGACAGATCACCCACGAGACAGAGAACCACACAGCTTGCCTGGATCCTCCTGACAGCCCCGGAGACCAAGGGTCCCTGTGTGGAGTTTTTAGCCAGGGGACAAGAGAGGTGGATCACCAGGTTCAATTTCGAGGTTACTCCTCAATAGAAAGTCTCTTGTGGTAGGGTGTAATGTATCCGCCATTACCATGTGCGTGACCGTTGGGCCATGCGGTCAAGCACAAGCCCAGAGCTTCGTCCCTGCAGAACAATAGCGGAGCGGATCCTAGCCCGCACCAACCAGAGGGCCAGGTCCGCGGCCGAGAGCCAATGGGACTCTCGGCCACTGTAAATAACCTATAGGGTCACTAGGGGGTGTGTTTTGGTGGTGGGTTTCTGAGCATATATACCGGCCTGCGTGCCGGGGTTCCTTGTCTTGTTCTTCACTAATAAAGTACTCTTTGCTGAATCACTCCACGTTTCGAGTACTTTTCACTGGCGACGAGGATGGGATTCTACCTCTCGTGAACAAGACCCGGAGGAGACCCTGCAGCACCGAGCACCGATCGTCACCGCCGCCGCCTGCCGCCGCCGGGATCATCGCTCCATCGCTCAGCACCTCGCTCCGTCAAGACCTCGGCCGAACATCACGTTAACCGCCTTTCGCTTCACAGCACCCGAGCTTCAAA
>NW_015165290.1:777239-777357 GCF_001447785.1 Gekko japonicus
TCCCGCCACCGCCGCAGGGACCTTCCACGAGGGTATCGCGGCCTTCGACTTGGCACGCCCCGAGAGGTGGACCACGTGGGTAATGATACTGAAGAATTACCTAACATGCCTGAAGGTT
>NW_015165290.1:777565-777691 GCF_001447785.1 Gekko japonicus
GCCGACTCGGAGGAGGACGAAGTGCAGCAACTCCAGCGCAAGCCCTCGCAAGCGCACCGCTCCAGAGAAGCCCAGCCGGTGAGGTCTTCGGAGTCCGCTCTACCTTGCGCGAGCTGCGGAGAACCG
>NW_015165290.1:780966-790558 GCF_001447785.1 Gekko japonicus
CACCGAGCCAGGCGAAGAGTCAGCCACCGAGCCAGCGCGACAGGTCCCAGACTCCGTCCCTGTCCAGGCCAACCCAGAGCCTCCGGAGCTGCCACTACCAACGCCACAACCAACCTCCCCGCCCCGGGCTCCCGAGGTACATCCGACAGGCGCCCCGCAACCACGCCGCTCCACAAGGACTCGGAAACCCCCAACACACCTACAGGACTATGTGTGCGGGTAGCCTGGACTATGGGGGGAGGGGTGTAATGTATCCGCCATTACCACGTGCGCGACCGTTGGGCCATGCGGTCAAGCACAAGCCCAGAGCTTCGTCCCTGCAGAACAATAGCGGAGCGGATCCTAGCCCGCACCAACCAGAGGGCCAGGTCCGCGGCCGAGAGCCAATGGGACTCTCGGCCACTGTAAATAACCTATAGGGTCACTAGGGGGTGTGTTTTGGTGGTGGGTTTCTGAGCATATATACCGGCCTGCGTGCCGGGGTCTCTTGTCTTTGTTCTTCACTAATAAAGTACTCTTTGCTGAATCACTCCACGTTTCGAGTACTTTTCATAGGGAAAGAGGAAAGACTCCCACTTCCCCACATCACTCATTGGACACGCGCTCTACCACTGCTACAGCTGCCACACAGAGCAGAGATAATCACCAGAACTAACTGTTCCCTCCATTGTGGACAACTAGGGACAGCATCCCCAGACCAACACCACATTTGTCCTTATGGCAGAAGGCCCATAGTTCCAAGGTTGTTCGGACAATGCATCAGCATCATTGGCCTAGTAAACTACATATTGCTTTCCCCAGTGCTTCAACATAGTGAACAACCATGTAAGGTAGGTCAGAATTATAATCCCCACTTTGCAGCTAGAAGACTGAGAGAACAGCAGATTGCCCTGTGACTTCATGGTTGAGCTGAGATTTGAACCAGCATATAATTCATGCTCTGACAACTGATACTGCACCTTTTCCACTTCTTATACTATTACTCTCACAGCAACCCTAAGAAGCAGATAAGGCTAAGCAATAGGCACCTATGGCCAACCAGAAAACTTCATGGCTGAGCACAATTTCTGTACTGAAATCCAGTGCTCCATGCACTGTACTACAGTGATCTAGAAACCTGCATATCAGCTCTCAGAATGCACATGGTAAAACACGGAGGTTGAGTGCAGAATTTGTTGCCTCAAACAGTGTCACATACATTGCAGTTTCCATTTGGTATGGAAACTGGTATGATATGGTAATGCTCTGTCCCCTTCCTGACTCCGTCTCATCCCAAGGGATGCTGGTGGTGGGGCTGGAAAGCATACCCTTCTCCAACACTGGTGTTGTGCAATGCCAGGTCTATTAACAGTAAGATCTCTGTTCTCTGGGATTACCTGGTAGACCAACACATAGACTGGGCATGCATGATCGAGAGCAGGGTGAGGGAGGGTGAGACTGTTGCCCTGAACTAACTTACCTCCCCCCAGGTTTTTCGGTCCTACACCAGTCCCAGACTAATGGGCAAGGGGAGGTGTGGAATTGCTTATCTGGGAGTCTTTCTCCTTCAGGGTGCTCCCCATGCCAAAAATTACTGGCATTGAATAGCCTCGTGTGGGAAGCTGTGGAGAGTTTGGCTATCTGGCTGGTGTACTGACTGCCTAATGCACCAGCAGGTACCCTGCCGGACTTGTTGGAGACTGTATCTGGCTGGGGTTTGGAGGGCCCCAGGCTTTTAGTTCTGGGGGACTTAAGTGTCCATGCTGATGATGTGACCTCTTCTCAGGCCAAGGACCCAGTGTTGTCCATGGTGGCACTGGGACTCCCAATTTATTTTGGCTCCTACACATCAAACAGGCCACATGCTAGATCTTATTTTTGGCATGGGGATTAATGTGGATCTGATGGCTATAGATAACGTCCCATGGTCAGACCAGACCACTTCACCCTGAAGGCCCGGCTAGGCATTCTTAACCCTCCCTGTTTAGATGGCGAGCAGATTTATGGTCGCCTGCAGCGCTGGAAGAACCTAATTGGATTCCAGAATGCTCTCCAGGATCCGATGCCCCCTGGCGATTCATTAGATGAGTGTCTGCTTCTCAAAAAAATATAGCTGGCCCTGCGGTCCTTGCCAACTACCACCCAGTCTCAAATCTTTCATTTCTGGGTAAGGTAGTTGAGAGGGTGGTGGCTGAACAGCTCCAGGTTTTCTTAGATGATGCTTCCATTCTAGACCACTTCCAGCCCAGCCTCTACCCTAGAGACACCTGTATCAATGTGGGCAAGCGCTGCTGTTGCTTTTAGATCTGACAGCAGCATTCAACACGGTTGACTATGATCTGTTGAACCACCACCTTGCCAACGTTGGGATACGGGGGGCTGCTCTACAGTGGCTATCCTCCTTTCTCCATGGTCGGAGACAGAGGGTGGAGCTAGGGGAGAGAATGTCCCTACGCTACCTGCTTGAATGCGGAGTGCCACACGGGGCAATCCTCTCTCTGATGTTAACATCTACATGCGCCCCCTTGCCCAGTTGGTCCAGAGGTTTGGACTGGGTTGTCACCAATATACAGATGACACCTTGCTCTATTTGTTGATGGATGGCCAGCCAGACACCACCCCAGACATTTTGGACAGGGTGTTAGAGGCTGTGGCTGGATGGTTGCAGCAGAGCTGACTGAAGCTGAATCCAACGAAGACGGAGGTCCTGTACCTGAGTCATGGGGGACTGGGGTTGGGAATCAGACTCCTAGTCTTTGGTGGAGCACCATGGGTGGCAGCACTGCGGGTAAGGAGACTTGGGGTGATGCTGGATCCCTCGCTTACTACGGAGACCCAGGTCACTTCGGTTGCCAGATCAGCCTTTTATCATCTTTGGCTGGTCAGGCAGCCGGTTCCCTATCTTACCCATCAGGACTTAGCTACAGCGATCCATGCAATGGTCATTCCAGGTTGGATTACTGTAACTCACTTTACGCGGGGCTACCCTTGGGCCTGATCTGGAAATTGCAGCTAGTGCAGAATGCGGCAGCACACTTACTGACAGCGACACCTTCGTGGACACACATTCAGCCGGTGTTACACTAACTGCACTGGTTGCTAATTGACTACCAAATCTGGTTAATGGTTATCATTTTGACCTTTAAAGCCCTATGAGGCCTGGGACCATCATACCTGCAGGACTGCCTCTCCCCATATGAGCCCCAGAGAGCTTTACACTCTTCCAATCAACACCTCCTGGTGATCCCTGGGCTGAGGGATGTCCGCTTAGCCTCAACCCGGGCGAGGACTTTTTTGGCACTTGCCCCAACCTGGTGGAACATGCTCCCAACCGAGATCAGGGCCCTGTGGGACCTATTAGAGTTCTGCAGGGCATGTAAAGCAGAGCTGTTCTGCCAGGCTTTTGGTTGAGGCGGCGGACATTCAAGCATTTCTGGCCTCCTCTATTCATGGCCCCTTCCCAGTGCCATGCTGCTTAGACAACATTACTTAAGCACTGGAGATTTTATTCACCTGACATGAGGCAAGGGTCTTTTTTGTTATTGTTTATTGTGCCATCTGTTGTTTTATTGGTTTTATTGTTTTATGAACTTTGTGTAGTAAGCTGCTCTCAGCTCACTCGTGGGATACGGCAGGGTATAAATTAAATATATAATAATAATTTTCAAAAGTGTCACATGAAGACAGAGAAGACTCAGATTAGAAGTCTATCTGGTCAATGGATGGGTCTTCCTCAATTCCCTTTCCCTTTCCATGGTGCAGTTGCTGCTGTTCCTAATGCATCATCCTGCTTTCCTTTCCATCCCCCCCCAAAAGGGTGCTTCCAGACCTTACTCCTGACAGTAAGAACTTGTCAGGTAGCCCTGTCATAGATCTGGAATGTGGAATCCTTTTGCTTCTCAGCTCTCTCTGACTCATCAACTGTTTGCTATCTTATGCTTGACTTGTAGAGGCTCCAGCTGCAGTTTACTCGGCTGGGAAAGTTAACGGCTTTTTTGCTTTGCCCCCATGCGCGAGATATATCGATTGGCTTATGCTTACAGGGGAATGTTTGATTTTACTATAAGTCAGAGGCCCTAGTACAGATGGCCATTCCTGACACAAGCTGTATACATGTTCATTAGTACTGGACTCATCAATAAACAGTTATCTTCTTATGAAGCCCTGTGTGATGTGACCTGGACTAAGGACCCTGACAAAATGTCAAGAATCTTCATCACTCAACCCGCATCTCTCACGCTGAGATGAGCGACGGTGAGGAGACCACTATCCCAGTTCTGACTGAAGAGGGGGCCCAACTCCCTCTCGGGGAGTCGGACACTGAGATAGAAGCCACAGAGTTTGTCCCGTGGGATGCGGGGTCAGACGGGGAAGACCTTCGGCTGCAGCCCTTCGGAGGGGCGACAGCCAAAGTAACTACGAGGCTGCGGGGCCCGGACTGGGGACGATTCAGCGCGGACCCGCATGAAACCTAGACTCTTCCTTCCCCTTCGGGGCTGCGACGTGAAAATCAGTATGATCGGCCTCCGAGGGAGGTGGACTATGAAACGGAGGATGGAGGGCCCCCCGGAGAAACTGAGGAATTTGTAGGTACCCGACTGGACGTACTTGAGCGGGGCTACAATAAACTCATGCAGATGATCGAGTACTCGTTCCAGAAGCTGCCATGGATGGTGGCCAAGGCGGTCCAGAGGAAAGTACAGCACCGGGTACCAGCACAGCTGGTGCGCCTGGCTCAGGCGCTGCTGTGCGTCCTGCCTGCCCCAGCTGGAAATCCCCCCCCCCCGGGGACCTCCAGGGAACGTGGTGCCAGTACAACTGGGCCGGGAGGTGTACCGCCCTACGGAGCCACTGGATGCTACGTTCGATGGAACTCCCGAGAAACTGGCGTTCTTTGTGGTTCGTGCCCAGAAATTCAGCGTGAACTGGGGCCACCTGTTTCCTGATGAAGAACGCCAGGTGGACTATATTGCATCCCGGCTGAGGGACGAGGCAGCTGACTGGTACGTGAGTCTGCACAATGCTGAGGGACCGGAGCTCCAGTCAGTAGATGCCTTTATGTGGGCTCTCCAAGCTCAGTATGAAGATCCGAATGCTGATCCGCTCAGGCATACTTACGCACCTTCAAGCAGGGAAAGCAGTCGTGCGGGAGTATACAGAGGAATTCAAGCACCAGGTGGTGAAGTTCCAAGGTTGGCCTGATGGAGTAATGGCCGAGCAATACCGCCTGGGTTTGCACCCCGAGATCAGGGAGATGGTCCTTCGCAGTGTTCACCCAGTGTCTCTGAATGCCTGGATGCACGAAGTGGCAGATGCTGAGAGCCGCTTGAGAACCATCAAGATCGACAATGTGGCAACCGTGGGTAAGACTGTCCTGACATCCCTGAAGCCCAAGACCCCTCTGAAGCAAAAGGAGGGTGTGTGGGAGCAGCGGACGAAACAAGGGCTTTGCCTGAAATGTGGAGAAGCCGGCCACTTCGCTGCAACCTGCCCGGGATCGGGAACCCAGGGAGCTGCTCGGAAGGGACCGGAGAAGAAACGGGCTGATACCCCAATGAAGAAACCAGCCACCGTGACCGTGACACAACTGCACCAAGTACAGAAGTATATCTGGAAACACCTCAAATAAGAGACATTTCCTGTTGTGGGAGTTGTCCCTGATTTAGCACAACCATAGCTGTATCAACCATTGTGATCCGGGATCGGTATGGGAAGGAGCATCCTGAATGTGTGGACTGCAAATGATGGGTGCAGTTACCCATAAAAACACCAGCACACCAGTTACCCATAAAAATGCCAGAACAAAGCATGCAAATTATATATTATCCCCCAAATCATTTCAGTTGCCAATGGAGTGTTCTAGGCCTGCTGAGAAGACAACTAACTCCTGTTTTTGTTTTGTATTTCTTTTATACTTGATTATTTTTCTCCTTGTTTAAACTGACGTCAGTGAAAACGAAATGTCTGTGATGAAATGCAGACAGTGATGGGAATGGGTTTAGTTTTATCCCAGGCTTATGTAAATGTTGCAACTGATCTCAGCCTTCCTTAACAATCGTAAGACTAACTTATTAACACCCATTGCCTATAAAGAAGGCCAAACAGCCCACTTTTCTCCATGTTCACTCAAGGCATAAGTTCCACTGAGATCAATGGGGCTTCCTCCCAAGTAACCCTGCATAGGATTGTAGCCAAAGACACTACTACACCAGACAGTAGCCCAGCCTCCTGCTGGATAACAAATTGCACCTTTTTGGTGCTGTTCAGTGAATTCATAGATCAGTCATAAACTCTGGTCTCTTTTTCAAACAACTTGTTTCCAGCTGGAGGCTAATGAATTGGAAAGCGCTCAAATGAAAGCAGCAGGTACTGAGAGCAGGAACAGGATATTTGACGTAAAGAGCAGAATGAATTCTTTGTGAATGTGGTGAGATTTAGCATTATAAAAGAAAATACTTCAGCTTAAAATAAAAAGGGATAAAGAAAGAAGATGGGTTGGATGATTTTCAAAGAGAAGTAGAATTCAGAAATCTTTTTTTTTTTTTGCAGAATAGTGATGTCAGGATGAAGTACTGCCTTATTCTGATGGGAATACCATATATGGAGGGTCAAGTCTTAGGGTCACAAAGACTACCAGTCCATTTTGTTGACATAATGGCTACCAAGAAAACAGTCTTAAATTAAAGAAGTCTAAGGTCACACATGTCACCATGAGTTCCAGCAGATTCCCTAGTAATTTTGAAACAATCACAGACAGACTTCATGAAGGGGGGGGGGGGATCAAACTGGGGGATGCAACCATGCAAGTCCCTTTGACCACAAAGTTGGAAGACAATTACTGGCCATGAACTTGAACACAGTGGACAGAAATTTCTGCTAGGTGATCTTGTAGAGAAGATATAGTGAGTTGCAAGCACTGTAGGTAAAGTATCTTTGACACAAATACCATGTTAGAGGAAAAATGTTGCTGATAGGATTACACACAGAAGTGTCTCTGCTTTGCTGCATTGGATATTCTGGTTAACAACTTATGGAAGTTGAGCAGGATTTGTAAATAGGTTGGTGGTGGAAAAATAGCTAGGGGTGGATTTATCCACTATCGAATTCAAGTACAACAATACTGTAATGGAAAATGTTTCTGTTGCTCTGGGACAGATGGTCACTGTGCAGTGGAAGGCGGAGGTCTTTGAGCAACCGTAGAAGTTAGATGACCAATGGTTGTTTTGGCCACCATGCAGCTATCAGAACGCAGGATGCTTTTTCTAGCACAATTTTGTACAATCTATAGGGACATATAAGGCACCAGGAGAAGAGGTAGGAACACGTGTTGGAGGTGCTGTCTCCAACAGAGGAGGAAAACATCTTCCATGGAGTTCTTCTTAACACCTCCCCTGCTGCTGTGATTGTAGTATTTCTTGATGTACTTGGTATCTATCTACCTTGATGTTGTCTATACCCAGAAAGTGTATGACTGTGAGTAGGTCATTGCTGCAGAAGCCCCACTGCCAGATATCCAAGGCAATGGTGTGTAGAGTAGGAGATGTTGTGTCTCCTTGTTTGTTTGGAAACTGTGCAAGCAGTCTTCTTCCCTTATTTCCCCCCCCCCCTTTCTTCCCATATTCAAATTGTCAGTGACAGTGGAACCCTACCGGCTACACATGCAGCTCCAGCTGCCCACCCACAGCCACACACTGCCACAGAAACCCTCACTGCCTACTTCTTACCTCTCCCTTGCTTGCTCCCTCTTGGCCTTCAGGAAGAAAAGCAAGGACAGGGACACACCTTGGTACCCTTGGGAAAGGAGAGGCAAGCATGCAGGAGTGAGAGGGAGTCAGCTTCAGCTGCAGAAGCACACCTGGCCCTGGGAGGGAGGGAGCTGCACTGCTGCTGCTGTTTGAAGAACTGTGACACTGCATGCCTGGGAAAGGCACCTGGCAGCCGCCTGAAACACTCCACTGCTGGAGCTTTTCCTGGAATCAATTAATTCTTTATTTCAACCAACAGCAGATTATTTACACAGATCTTAGATAACAATAAGGGATTGTTTGCAAAACTGCCAGCGGTCAGGAGTTTGACTCTAATGCCCCAGATGAGTAACCATAGGATCTACTTATGCGGGGACAGGTATTGAGGGATTTTAATGGGATGGAGTTCTCTATTAAGCACAGAGTGGAACCACAACTGTAATTTTGCTTCCAGCTGATTGTAGAAGAGCAAAGAGGCCCTTCTGTAGAAGCAGTCCTTGGCTCTCTGTTTTATAAGAGCTCTCTCTTGCTCCTTCCCAATCACACACATCCAGTCAGAACATGTTTACAAGCATTGTAACAAGGACTCAAAGGGTTTGTGGGACTTCGACACCCTCCATAAATGAACTTGTAAAGGGAAGTACTCCAGGCAAGAAGATTGATCTAGGAGTTGAACACAAGGTACAGAAGCTGCCAAATTTGATTACCTCATCGATCTCCAAGTTCTATGCCCAAGAGGAACAGTAGCTGATACTTCATTCAAGAAACAGGAAGAGCTCTCACACTCTGTAAATGTGATGGACTTTGTGAGAAAGCTGGTTCTGAATTCTTTCTTCCAGAAACTATGACTGTGATAACTTTAGAGGAACTAATTCTTAGTTTTCAGACTGATGTTCAATCATCCTGTGGCAGATGTGCCAACCATATCCTGCAGCAGTGAATCTAACAGCTTTACATTAAAGCACGGAATCATAGAATGTTAGAGTTGGAAAGGACCTTGCAGGTCATCTAGTCCAACCCCCTGCACTCTGAGGAAGCATAGCCGAAAGATAGCCCTACAACATACCCGAAAGATGGTCATCCAGCCTCCGCTTGAAAACGTCCAGCGAAGGAGCATCCACCACCTCCCGAGGCAGTCTGTTCCACTGCTCAACCACTCTTACAGTTAGGAAGTTTCTCCTGATATTTAGCTGGTAATGACTCCCTTGTAATTTCCACCCATTAGATCTAATCTTGCAATCCGGAGCAATAGAAAATAGATCCGCTCCATCTTCTACATGACAGCCCTTCAAATACTTGAAGACTGCAATCATGTCCCCTCTAAGCCTTCTCTTTCCCAGGCCAAACATACCCAACTCATTCAGCCTTTCCTCATAAGACTTGGATTCCAACTCTCTCACCATCCTGGTTGCCCTTTTCTGGACACGCTCGAGCTTGTCAACATCCTTCCTAAAATGTGGTGCCCAAAACTGGACACAGTACTCCAGGTGAGGCCTGACCATAGCAGAATAGAGCGGAACTACCACCTCCTGTGATCTGGACACAATGCTTCTGTTAATGCATTCTAAGATTGCATTAGCTTTCTTCGCAGTCACATTGCACTGCAGGCTCATGTTTAGCTTGTGATCAACCAGAACACCTAGATCCCTTTCACATATGCTGCTGTCAAGCCAAGTCCCTCCCATTCTATATCTGTGCCTTTGATTTTTGTGTACCTAAATTTAAGACTTTGCACTTATCTCTATTGAAATTCATTTTATTTGTCTCAGCCCACTGTTCCAGCCTATCTAGATCATTTTGAATCCTGACTCTGTCTTCTTCAGAATTAGCAATCCCACCCAGCTTCATGTCATCTGCAAATTTGATAA
>NW_015165290.1:791425-802702 GCF_001447785.1 Gekko japonicus
TTAATAAAAGAGTGGATGAAGCAGAGAAGGAGAGATCCTCGGATAAAACGCAACTAATACAGCTCCAGCTGGAAAGATCCATGTATGTTCTACATTTCCATGGAATACCTGAGGATAAGAATGAGGATCTAAAGGAACTCTTGGCGGTTGCCTTGGCCCCACTAATGGATTACAAACAAGAAGACTTAATCAAAGAAATGGATGTGGCGTACAGGACTTAACCGGGTTTTATAAAGAAAAATAAACTCCCAGGGGAAACTTATTTAAAATTCACGAAACGATCAACCAGGGAACGGGTGCTAAAGTCAACAATGGGGGAATCCTTAAAAATCAAGAATGAAGAGATAAAAATTTTGAAAGACATCCCATTCGAAGTAAGAAAAAAGAGGAAACTATACAAGATGCTTACTCTCTCTCTGCAAAAAAAAAAGGGAATAGAGTATAGATGGCTATTTCCGGAAGGGTTGAGTTTTAATTACCAGGATTAAAAATATAAAAATGACTCTGTTCCAAAAGCAGAAAGATTTATGGATCAAATGCTTAATGTAAAAAAGAAGCAGAAGGAAAAGAATTTAAAAACGGATGCGGAGGAAGAAGAAGATGAGGAGTCCTACTCACAGGACTCAACAAGCCAAACTTCCTCGTCATCAGAATCATCTGAATTGGAGAAAGGAGAGGCCGCTCCCAAACTGCAGAAAATGAAGAAATCTAAGAAGATAAGACTCTAAAACTAAAGCATGAGTGCTAAGGGCAGTAATTGTGCCAAGCTAATAACTTTATACTTTTTATAATCAAACTAATCTCTGTATAACCTGTACTAATAGGTTAAAAAGGTCTGTTTTTAAGCTTTTTTTAGATCGTGGTTTGTATTAGTCTTTACCCCTTCCCCATATCCAGTAGGAGATTTAAAATAGAATGGTAGTTTTCCCTCCTCTTATCCAGTAGATTATTTAGACTTCCCTGACCCATTTCCCATAGTAATAGTGATAGGGCATTAGTACTCCTTTCCCCATTCCATATATATGTAGTGTGTAGAAAATGCAACAATAAAAAAATTCCCCTTTGGGGGGGCCAAAAAAAATAGATACACTATGTCCACAGCATTGCCAGAGTCAACCATTTTAGTAACTGTCAAAAAAGGAGATAAGGTTGGTCTGGCATGACTTATTCTTGATGAAGAAGGAAGAACCCTTTGCCAAAACTGTTACCTACCCACTTGCAGAGATCTTACATCTTTGTCAAAAGATTATGATGATCAGACTCTAAGAGAAGAGACTGCACTGAGCTGAGCCTGGAACAGATCCAGATTATAAGGCACTACTTGCTTCTTCTGGTCTCCAGATATTGCTCTAGTTGGTGTTTGCAATGCCTACAATATCCCAGTGATGGGGTAATCCAGAGAAGTCAGCTGATGATTGTAGCTAACTCAACAGACCAACAGAATGCCTGTCAGTTTTAGTATCTCACTTCTGGCTCTTTGCATCACAGGTTGTGGCTGATGGAGCACCTGTTCCTGTGTGTGAGCCTAGCTAGTCCTGAGGTTGATTAGATAGTGTCTGTTGAAGCTACTTCTCATGCTGCGTTAGATTAGCTGAGGCGTGTAGCAGAACTTGCCCTGGGTCCCTTTGTTTTTTGGAATGCAATATCCAAGGAAACTTGCCTGAGCCTAACACCACAGACTTTCCAGTGAAGTCTTTCTTTCCAAATCTAATTAAAAGCAAGTAAGCTGCTGTTTGAGAGGTTTTTTAAATGTGGTTATTTTATTTTAATGGTGTTTTTCATGCTTTGGGAGTGGGTAAGCAACCTGGACCACTCTTGCGGTGATAAGCATAGGATAAAACCCAACAAATAAATAAAAATTAAACTCTGGAAGCAATACGTGGATAGGCTGCATATTCTGTTCTTTATCCAAACTGTGCTGGAGTCCTTGAAAGGCCTGTGTAACAGTGGGTAGCTACTAGGATTGCAAACTGGCTTTGAGAAAAATGCCCTGTCCCTTTAATAGAGGCTTAGCGTGTGGATACATGCCGCTGAAGTTTTTTTTCTCCAGGCAGCTGGCAACCCTGGCAGCTATTAGGGTTGGCATCTTTACTTTGGCATGTTTACTCTGAGCATATGATGCAAGAAACACTACTGAATAGAAGGGGGGAAAGTTCAAATTAGTCACAGACAGCACTGATAACAGCAGGGGAGAAAGTTCAGTCCCCTGGATCTTCAGAATTAGGTGTTCCTACACAAACAAGGTTCCAGGCACAAAACCAGCAGATTGAAGTCCCAGGGCTAGGAGAAGACACCATTACTGAAAAGATCTTTTCCCTCACCCAAGGGTTTTTTGCTTTTTAATTTTTAACATTTTACTAATGGATCTTTTTTATAACACAGTGACCAGCCAAAGGATCATCTACAAATTAACGCACATACTCAAACATTCCTTGTCAAGTTCTCATCACACCCTCATGCCTCAAAAAGAAGGAAAGGAGAAGGGAGGTAGAGAAGAGAATCAAGAGTAGCACTCCAAAAGGCAGCACCATGTATCTTTGATAGTACATCTTATTTCTTAGCTGCCAATCTGGCCACTTTTTAGATCACTATGGCTGAGGGCATCTTCAGACAATTTTTAAAAATCCATATGCCAGTGATAACCAGTGACACTGCACAGCACTAAGCTCTACAGCTGATATACCAGCTGCAGCACATTGCAGTTGGAATACAGGGGAAAGAGCATGTTTCAGCAACTAAAGCGCTAGCTGAGAAACATGGCAGAGCTCCCCTGCCTGTTACCTGAAAAGGCCCCTACATCATTGTGACATCAAAGGGAAGGTTTAATGCTGTGTGAAAACAAACAGCCAGCACTGGAGGACAACGTACTGGACAGGACAGGAGGGAAAAGGGGACTTCCCAGAGTCATCTCTCCTTCTGCCAGGCAATATAATTCCTGATCCTTATGACCCCAGCATTCCTTGGCAAGGGCTACCAACACGGGAGCCAGGATCTGGGACTGGGTTATTGCCCAAGATACATACCAATCTATAGAAAGTGTATTCTTAGCTAGTTTTGTATGCAGAAATGGTTTCTCCAGGTGATATCTCAGGTATTAGCCAGTTTGAGACCTGCAAAGTCCAGCTTCCGGCAGCAAACAACTAAGATCCGATCTCCTTTCCATAAACATCACAGCCAAAAAGGGCCATCAGACAAGGGTGAACCTTTCCCCATCTTTTACTCACTATGTATGTGCAGAGGGGGTGGAAGGCATATGTTCCACAGACATACAGATGGGTTGAGTTCAGCCGCTGCAAAAGCCTGACATGATTGTAACACTCCGTCTGCAAAAAGAAAAGGATAATATGGTTTGCAAAGGAATTCTACAGTGCGCTATTTGTTTACTACAGGCATGAACAGATCAGCAGCACAGACAAAGGGGCAAAATGGCACAGCCTCCGGCTGCACGTACCTTATTGTTCTTGCCCTTTTTCAAGCATTCTGCCTGCTTCTCAGGAGAGGCCTTCCAATCCATCTGCAAAATAAAAAGTGGGATCATTACTCACTGGGGGGGCCCAACAAAGGAAATGGTGGCTGAGCAGTGACATTAAGAGGCAAAGCCCATGAAGCTCACAAGGGCTCTTCAAAGTTCATGTTTTTCTTTTGCAGGAAAAGTAGATTTATTGAAGTGCAGCCCAGGGTAGTGCTGCAGATTTTTGTGGTCCATTAGCTTTTAAAATCCCTTGACCAAAATTGGAACTTGGATGTTGCAAGTAAAAGCCTAAAGGAAAGCTCCAGGGTGAGTGGAAGCAAAGGTGGGAGGGAGATAAAAATGCCTTTCATGGACACTGAAGGATTTCTGCCTGGCCAAATGTGTTCCCTCTCATTCTGCACAGAGCACAGGAAAGAGACCACGCTGGAATAAAGGTCCTAAATGAACAGATGTTACTGATGTGCGAGTGCATAAGCCTCTAGATCAGGGGTGTCAAACTCATATGAGGGCCAGATCTGACATAAATGAGACCTTGTTGCTCCGGGCCATTTGTGTCATAAAATGTAGTGCTAGGTAGCGGATTTTTTCCCCTTAAAATAAAAATATGCTTAACACATTAGCTCTGTAAGCTGCAAACCTACTTTTGATTTATTGAGATTCACCACAGAAATCTCATGCTCAGAGTTTTGAATCTATGACCCAGGTTAAAACATGAAATGGCTGAGTGATTAAGAGAGTCTGGCGAAGCAAGCTATGATGCAGCAGCAGCAGAACTGGAAGCAGGAGATGGCCAGTTCCACTGAGGGCCTGATGGAAGCCCTCCGGGGGTCTTGATCCGGCCCCCAGGCCGCATGTTTGACACCCCAGCTCTAGATAGTCATACTCCTCTCCCTGTTACAGGAACAAACTCTTCTCCTTGCCTGACTTCTGGACAACAGAGGTCCCCACATCTAAGTCTCATGTGGAATTGAGATCTGGTGACCTATGCTCCCAAATTTCAGAAAGTACACAGGGTTCTCTTTAAGGTGTTTTTAGGTATTGTGTAATGCTACTAACTGCGTTTGGGAACTCAAATTCAACAAAGAAGACCACAAAGGGGATGACTGTTAGGTCTGTCAGTGAAATGCAATTGCACTTACCGTCTGATGGGAGCCGTCAGCAATGTTGGTGGAATTTAAGGAAAACACAGCCCCCCTGGCACCTACATAAAGAATTCCCTTCTCATCCTCTAGCAGGAGGGTGGTGTAGTTTTGGGCATGGCTGCTGAAATGCCTCACAGAAGACAAATCTGGAGAGAGAAGCACAAAAGCAGGGGAATCAAAAGCAAGTTTCTCAACAATAAATGAGAGCCAATCCCATCTTCGGAACACCTGGGCATTGTGGCTGAACTGAAGTTCTCTGCTGTGCTAAGAAAGGGAAAGTGACATCTTCCAATGAGGCAAGTGACTGTTCCAGTGATAGTGATTTTGGAACCACATGTGGCTGGCAGGCTACCTGTGGCTCTCCCCCAATGAGGAACCCTTCCCGTGTTCCAGGAAAGGTCATTGCCTGGTAAGGCTTGTGGCTGACAGGTAGTTCCAACCTTAAAACAGAGGAACTGGGAGATTTGTGAATCTGTGAGTCTTTCTGAGCTGTGGTTCTCATTCAAGGGATGGAAGTAAAGGGGCTGTCTTCTCAAGTGCCTCCTCCCCTTCTCTACTGCCTCTGTGCTCTCATCACAGCAGCAAGGCAACTGCCAGAAGGAGAGCAAGCTGCCTGCAAAGGAGAGAGAGTAAGACCACCATGGCAGCCACCCAATCTGGCCATAGTGTGTGTGTGTGTGTGTGTTAGTGGTTTTTTTATGCCAATATTGTAACCACAATACAGCATCATCATCATCATCATCATTATTAATAATAATAATTTAATTTATACCGCGCTATCCCACAAGTGGGCTCACTGAAACCATGAAAGGTACACTGGCATAAACTGGCAGGTTCTAATCCACTAAACGTGTTTGTGGGATGAGTAGATGGTGGTGGAAAGTGCTGTCAAGTTGTAGCCGACTTACAGCAACCCAGTAGGGACACTGAGAAGTGGTTTTCCATTGCCTGTCTCTGCGTAGCGACCCTGGACTTTCTTGGTGGTCACTCATCCAAGTACAAATCAGGGCTAACCCTGCTTAGCTTCCAAGATCTGACATGATCAGGCTAACCTGGGTTATTAAGTTTAGGGTAGATACTAGGTGACAAAAGGAAAGTTCTTGTCTACATTTTATGAAGCATCTTATGGTGATTCAATGGCTGGCATAGGAGAAAATGGACTAATTATTGGGATAGTGAAGTTTTGTTTTATCTGAAACTATTATCTTGGCATTATGTAAAACTGCAAGACACCACAATAGCTATTATATCTTTTGAAAATATAGGCAATGTTGGGTGTCAGTCCAGTGATTTCAAGAATCTGTTACCAGATGAGGCAGATCTCGAGTTCTCCAGACAGCCCTGGTGGAGAAACCTATTGTCAGTACCCAGCAGCCCCAACCTCACTTTCCTCCACCACAGAATAAAAACTTCCCTTCCATCTCTTCAGCAGAACAGAACTGTTGAAGAGTCCCATTCTGGAACACACACACACCCCCCAGAACAACCAACCATGCACCAGAATCACAAAAGCCCAGGGCTTTTTTTGTAGAGAAAGCCCAGCAGGAACTCATTAGCATAATAGGCCACACCCAACAGCAGAAACACATTAGCATATTAGGCCACACCCCTGACAGCGCAGCTCATTAGCCTATTAGGCCACACCCCCACGTTACCAGAAGTGTGCTCATTCAGCCACACCCACCTTTTGCTTCTTATTCTGTTTACCTTGTTTGTTGTCAAAACCCAGGGCTTTTTTTTTGTAGCAGGAACCCTTTGTATGTTAGGCCACACAACCCTAATGTAGCCAATCCTAATGCGTTTCTGCTGTTGGGTGTGGCCTATTATGCTAATGAGTTCCTGCTGGGCGTGGCCAACTCGGGAGCCAGCCGAAACTTCGTTCCTGTGCGTTCCTGCCCAAAAATAGCCCTGCAAAAGCCCATGCTGAAGCCTCACAAAGTGACTGTGCAATTGGATGGCCATGTGGGGGTGAACCACTGAGATTTCTCCTGGCTTAAGAACATTTGTTATTACCAGCAGGGCTCTAGTCGGGGGGGAGCTCTCAGGTACGGAGCTCCGGAAGAGAACCTCTAGGGGGCGGGGCAGTCACGTGGTGAAGCCCCGCCCCCTTCTTTACCCCGCCCTCTGCTTCGATCCTCATTCCGTTTGGGAATGAGGATGAAGCAGGAGGGTAAGTAGCCGGGCCTTCTGACACACTTCCGGTGATGTCAGGGGGTGTGGCCTTCTGTCACTTCCGGTGATGTCAGGGGGCGTGGCATATGCAAATAAGTTATGCTAATGAGTTATGCTAATGAGCTCCGGCAGCTCTTTTTCTACAACAAGACCCCTGATTACCAGTAAGGAAAAATATAATTGGTGTTACCAGCTTTGTCCCTGGCTTGCTGGGCCTTGTCTGCTGCTTGGAAGCTACCTTGGATTTAACTATGATCACTTCACTAGTCTGTGCTCCCAACCACTTCACTGTGTAAGCTATGCTGGTGTCTGAGGTAGAAAACCCACATGGAACCCCTGATGGTGATTAACATATAATAAAAAACTAGACAATTCAAAATGTGTTACTCTTGAATAGCATCCCAAAATCAACCACTTGAGGCAAGCTGCCCCTTTCTGTTCCGCATAGCCATATACAAGTATATTAAGCAGAACTTCATACATCTCGTCCAGCATCCTCCTTCACATGATGGACAGCCAACAAACAGGGCATAGATTAACAGAGCACTCAGGACTCTTATCTGCAGAATTTCCTGCAGTTATTACTAGATAACTAATTTTTTTAGAAAACCCTTTTGGGACCTGTGCCTGGACTTTCATGGATAATTGTGAATGATGATGTATTCCAACAGAAATCAGTAGTTAATGTTACATATTTTGCATCACAGAAGAAGAAAGTGCTATCAAGTCACAACTGACTCATGGCAACACCATCCACAGGAGCAGAGGTGTTTTGTTACTGCCTTCCTTTTCATAGCAGCCCATCTTCCTTGGTAGTCTCTCATCCCAGGACTGGCCAAGGCCAACTGTTTAGCTCCCAAGCTCCAACAAACCTGGGCTAAGCTAGCTGGGCTGTTCTGTCTGCTTTCAACACACACACACACACACACAAACAAATGCTGTCATCCACATACAAAGCCAAATCCACATACAAAGCCAAATCCAGTCACACCTTCCCCACATGTTCCTTCTTTCTAAAGCCCTGGCCCTTGAGAGACGAGGGAAAACAATCATCTTGACTGGGAGACAATCGCCTCAGGCAGACAGCTGCCCTGATAAACTAGATGCTATTTATATCCCTTTACCTGCCACTTCTCTGGCTGAGTCACCAAGAGGCCAGTTCAGACCAGGGTTCTCAGGACGGGAGACAGTTTGAGGTCAGGCAAGTGGCTGCAGAGCCCTCAGGCCTCGACAACCTTCCCTCCCCCTTCCCATCCTGATCAGCTGAGTGCCTGTGACAGATGGAGGTGAAAGGCTTCTTCTTAGGATCTTCCTGGTTTACTGGTGTTTCATCACAGCGAAAAAGCCGTGTTTGTTCCCTAACCAGGCTGCCTAAAAAAAGCAGGATGCTGCCATGGCAGGCGGGGAGGGGGGGGGGCGAGACCACTGCTTGATTCTGCTTAGCTGCATCAAGCAGGTCTCTGGAGAGGCATCATTTAAGTTGTCTAAATAAATAAATAGTTGGGCAAATTCAGATGGAAAATTGGGTTCATTTTTGTTTCTCTTCATTTATGAAGAACACGTGCAGATTTGAGGGAGTTCAGAAGAGAGGACTGATGATAAAACTGGATTCAGAATACAAGTGAGGACAAACTGATAGAACTAAGGATACATTCTGAAAAGTAGTTATGCTAATATCTATATCTATCTGTCAGACATAAGGCAGTGAATCTTATGGCAGGCTCACATACACATTTATATTACTTAGGGTTCCCCCCCCCCATCATAATGACTTGCAGCAAAATATCTGACCTGATTCTATTGAAAAGCATTGAGCCTGAGACAATGCTAAAGTGCCATCTATCTGAAGCGTTTAACATGCTCATTCACACATGCGAATAACAGCTTGATCCTGCAGTAATCAAGTCATGAATATGTACATGTCAACTGGCCCTTACTGACTGGTGCTTCTGCACAAACTTTAATTAACAACAGCCTTTTAGTCAGATCTCTGCTTGCAAATAAGGTTACAAAGATATATATTTTCCCCCCTGTATACATCTCAAGAAGCTATGGAAGCATTGTTGAGCATCTTGCCACACTAGTTGTGATCAAACTATGGTTAGAAAAAATAAAACTCTGATAAAACTTTTCTCTTGTGTGAACTATCGTATTTGTGATATGACTATTTTAAAAAACAACAACATCAGCTTATGACTAACCGACGTAGAATTTGCCTAGAACACCCCCTCCTCCTTGAGGAAAAATTTAAGTAGTTTAAACAGAACATCTGTCTCTTTCTCTCTTCCTTCCTTCCACTTGCACATGGCTTGACCAACTGAATTCAAAGTTCATTTTTCTCCACTCCTTAAATTATCCTAATTTCTGTTTCACACATGCCACAAAATACTTTTGAGCCTCTCTCTCACTGCTGATATGCATGGGTGAAAAAACATGTGCAATTTTAAAAGTGATTGCATCCATTTTACATTGATCTATGGCCATGAAAGAAAGTGGATTAACAATCAAAGCAAACTGTTTTCTCTACAGTTGACAGTACATTGCCTGAATTTTAGCATACATTAGAAAACTTGCCCATCTTCAGTCAGGCACAGTAGCTTCCCACACTTAGAAGTGGGAACATGACAGGTGTCCTGGGGCAAAACAAGACAACCCTGCACTTTGTCTTGGAAACTAGTAGACTGTGTATGATGTGCTGGTTCTTGTACATTGTATCAATCCAGTTTTGAAGCAGCACGAATGGAAACTTCCCAAAATCTGGGGCTGGAACCACTTTGAAACAATTTACCTGGTCCACAATATTAGAACCATGTATACAGCCCTGAATATGGCATCACATTGTTCTAAAATCCTATATTGACACTGATTTCCCTTGTGCAGGTGATACTATGCAAGTGCAACAATGTGTGTCTGGGTATATGCATGCATGTGCACATGGGTGCAATAATTTCAACTAAACAGCTGGTAAAGGCATATCCTGTAGAAAATGCTTATATAAAGGCCTGCATGGTTAGGGTTGCCAAACCCCCCGGTTTGCCAGGGGTCCCCTGTTTTGGGGGGGGTTCTACCCCCCCCAACACCCACAGCCACCCATCTCTCTCCCTTTAAGGGTGTGCAACCCGTGTTTCATCCCAAACGCGAACTCCGCAAGGTTGCAGGGAAAAGCCAGCTTCGTTCTTAAAAGGGAAACGCAGCTTCTCTTAAAGGGGAAACGCCGGCTGCCGGCTACTTTAAGTGCAGGGAACTGCTGTTTCTGGAGATCCAGCGCACGGCCGGTGTGTGTGTGTGTGCGGCAGACGTCCCCAACGTGACGTCATCACGTTGGGGATGCCCCACCCCTTCCAGGAACGCCCTCGAAGTCCCCCGCTGGGGGGGGAAGATGGACTTGGCAACCCTATGCATGCTTAACAAACAAAGTAACGAAGCTGTAAAAGGTAAGAAGGATTCCTTTAAGCAGTGGAAAACTAGTCCGGTCACACGGGCCGGATATCACGGGGGAAGCGTGGCTAATTGCCCTGGCGCAATTCGATCCACGATTATGCGATCAGACGTGCCGGCAGCACACCATGGGTCCTTCCCTCAGCGCTGGCAGGTAAACGAGGGACCGGAGGGGAATGCCACGCACCGGCACGATCACACCACAGGAGTCTGGAGGCAGCCCGTGGCAAACGTTTACTAGTACTTTGGAGGTACTACTTTTTAACGCGCATTTTCGGCGGTAAGCCACGGGTGCACTCCACTTCCCAGATGTTGGGGTGTGATTGTGCCCGGATAATCCGCCCACCATCTGTGCCTCTCCCACGGCAACTTTGCCGTGTGACTGGGGCCTCAGTGAGGCTGATGGAAAGGAACACAGACCGTGGCAAATAAAATGCAAGTCTGTGATCAGGCAGACAAAAAGGGAATATGAGGAGCATATTGCAATAAACATAAAGACCAACAATAGAACTTTCTTCAAATACATTAGAAGCAGGAAACCAGCCAGGGAGGCAGTGGGACCCTTGGATGACCAAGGGGTAAAAGGAGTAGTGAAGGATGATAGGGAAATGGCTGAGAAGCTGAATGCATTTTTTGCCTCTGTCTTCACTGTGGAAGATGAGGGGTGCTTGCCCACTCCAGAAACACCGATTTCGGAAGGGGTGTTGAAAGACCTGAGTCAGATTGAGGTGACAAGAGAGGAGCTCCTATGACTGATAGACAACTTAAAAACTGATAAATCACCAGGCCCGGATGGCATACATTCAAGAGTTCTGAAAGAACTCAAATATGAACTTGTGGATCTCCTGACAAAAATAAGTAATCTTTCATTAAAATCTGCCTCCATTCCTGAGGACTGGAAGGTAGCTAATGTCACTCCCATCTTTAAAAAGGGTTTCAGAGGAGATCTGGGAAATTACAGGCCACTCAGTCTGACGTCGATACCGGGTAAATTGGTGGAAACTGTTATTAAGGAAAGAATTAGTAAGCACATTGATGAACAAAAACTATTGA
>NW_015165290.1:803903-813860 GCF_001447785.1 Gekko japonicus
CAGTGTGTGACTGCAATAAAGAAGGCCAATGCTATGCTGGGGATTATTAGGAAGGGGATTGAAAACAGATCAGCCAATATAATAATGCCCCTATATAAATCAATGGTGAGACCTCATTTGGAATACTGTGTGCAGTTCTGGTCACCACACCTTAAAAAGGATATTATAGCTTTGGAAAAAGTGCAGAAAAGGGCAACTCGAATGATAAAAGGGTTGGAACACTTTCCCTATGAGGAAAGGTTAAAGCGCTTAGGGCTCTTTAGCTTGGAGAAAAGACGACTGAGGGGTGACATGATCGAGGTTTATAAGATTATGCATGGGAAAGAGCAGGTAAAGAAAGAGGTACTTTTCTCCCTTTCTCACAATACAAGAACTCGTGGGCACTCCATGAAACTGCAGAGCGGTCGGGTTAGAACGGATAAAAGGAAGTACTTCTTCACCCAAAGAGTGATTAACACATGGAATTCACTGCCACAGGAAGTGGTGGGTGCTACAAGCATGGACGGCTTCAAAAGGGAATTAGATAAGCATATGGAGCAGAGGAAGGACGTCCTTCTTCACCCAAAGAGTGATTAACACTTGGAATTCACTGCCACAGGAAGTGGTGGGTGCTACAAGCATGGATGGCTTCAAAAGGGAATTAGATAAGCATATGGAGCAGAGGTCCATCAGTGGCTATTAGCCACAAGGTATAGCTAGGGGCTCTGGGGCAAGTGATGCTCTGTCTTCTTGGTGCTTGGGGGGGTCAACAGTGGGAGGGCTTCTAATGTCCTGGCCCCACTGCTGGACCTCCTGATGGCACTGGTATTTCTGGCCACTGTGTGACACAGAGTGTTGGACTGGATGGGCCTTTGGCCTGATCCAACATTGGCGTCTCTTATGTTCTTATGTTAAGCAGGGTACCGCAGGGATCAGTACTGGGTCCAATGCTTTTTAACTTGTTCATTAATGATTTGGAGTTGGGAGCAAGCAGTGAAGTGGCTAAATTTGCGGGTGACACAAAATTGTTTAGGGCGGTGAAAACCAGGGAGGATTGTGAGGCACTCCAAAGGGATCTGTCGAGGATGGGCGAGTGGGCATCAATGTGGCAAATGGGGTTTAATGTGGCCAAGTGCAAAGTAATGCACATTGGGGCAAAAAATCCTAACTATAAATACACGTTGATGGGGTCCAAACTGGCAGAGACTGATCAATAGAGAGATCTTGGAGACGTAGTAGATAACTCACTGAAAATGTCAAAACAGTGTGTGACTGCAATTAAAAAAAGGTTAATGCTATGCTGGGGGTTATTAGGAAGGGAATTGAAAACAAATCATCCAGTATCATAACACTCCTGTATAAATCAATGGTGCAACCTCATTTGGAATACTATGTACATTTCTGGTCACCACGCCTCAAAAAGGATATAATGGCATTGGGGAAAGTGAAGAAAAGGGCAACTAGAATGATAAAAGGGTTGGAACACTTTCCCTATGAAGAAAGGTTAAAGCGTTTGGGGCTCTTTAGCTTGCAGAAACTATGACTGAGGGGTGACATGATCGAGGTTCACAAGATTATGTATGGGATAGAGCAAGTAGAGAAAGAAGTACTTTCCTCCCTTTCTCAGAATACAAGAACTTGTGGGCACTCAATTAAATTGCTGAGCTGTTGGGTTAGAACGGATAAAAGGAAGTACTTCTTCACCCAAAGAGGCATTCACTGCCACAGGAGGTAGTGGCGGCTACAACAATTCAAGAGGGAATGGAATAAACATATGGAGCAGAGGTCCATCAGTGGCTATTAGCCACAAGGTATAGATAGGAACTCTCGGTCTGGGGCAAGTGATACACTATATTTTTGGTGCTTGGGGGGGGGGGCAACAGTGGGCAGGCTTCTAGTGTCCTGGCCCCACTGATGGACCTCCTGATGGCACCTGGTAATTTTGGCCACTGTGTGACAGAGTGTTGGACTGATCCAACATTGGCTTCTCTTATGTTCTTATGTTCTTAACTAATTGATCTGCATATATGTCCTCAGATATATATGACTGTTCCCATTTTACAGATGAAAAACTGAGGTTGAGACTTGATCGTGGTTCATCCCACCATGTAGTAGATGAGTGATTTTGAACATGAGTTTTCCTGTTCCAAATGCCTGTACTTGGAGCTCATCCTAGAGCATTATGCAACCCTTAATCAAATTGCATACAGTTCATAAGTACCATGGATCTGAACATTTCATGAAAATGAGGCATAGATGGAGAACGCTGTTAGATCGCTCCAAATTGCTGTATGGCAAAGTGTTTGCACAGTTATACATCTGAATTAGTAAATCCTCCTACAAATAAAATCCCTGAGCAAAGTGTAAATGTTGAGGAGTCAACTTCCTGCTGTGGCATCCCTACCTGAAGGGGAATGAGATCAGTGACAGATGGCAGGCAACTGCCTTTGAAGTGTCATTGCTATGCCACAATGCAGAACTGCAGGGTAAGTCTCTGTAGGGGGGACCACTGCAACTGACTCTCCCAGCCTCCAAACAACAATGCTTCAGTGATTCTAAGGCCAGCAATTAACTGCATTAGCCAACTTTGCTCCCATGAGAAAGGTGACTACTTTGCAGTTGGGGAACATTTTGCTCGGTATGCTCTGTGGCCTGTTTCTCAGTGGTTTCACACAATTCTGGTTCTACTTACCAGATTAACAGCTCAAGATCATTAGTTTCACCAAAACCTCTGCAACAAGGTACTCCGGTTGTGTATTCTCTTTGAAAGGCTTTGCCATGTGCCTAAATGCTAAACTGTGGCCTTAGCAAAAATAGCAGAGCTTTTAAAATCCTCCCCTCTCACTTAAAGAGAAAGACATAGAGACTCTGCTAGATGTTTATCACAGAGTTAAAACCTATTTTAATTCTCATCTGAACTTCAGAATCTGTATCACAATGGGCATTTGACCTGCCTCATCTGCAGTAGTAACATCAAAAGCCACCATATTTTGAAACACAGTCATAGCACACAGTAAAGGACATTTTACACAATCAGCAGGATCAGAGAGCAGAGCATTGTTCTGTAAGTACACCACTTCATGCTGCAGGTGAGCTGAATTCACTTCCCTCCCCCTTTGGGGGGGTTTAATGCAGGGCTTCTTCCCTTCCAGGTGGGACATAGGCAATGGTTACAGCCTGATGGGAGGCAGGTCTGAGATCATCCCCCCCCCCAAATCCTTGAGTGGGAATTCCCCACCCTGACCCCCCACAAAGAGCTGGGGCAACCAGCCTGCAGCAGCCAGGGTACAACTGCTGCCCAGCAGACAGGAGGCATCCACACACAGAGTGGGGGATCCCCAGCTGAGCATCTGTCTTCCTCTGTGCCTCTGTGGTTATGACCATCTCTTGTGGCAGTTTGGGCACTGGGCAGGATCCAATTTTGCTGGAAGGCTGGGCCTGTGTGCCAGCCTCCCTGGGTCCAGGGACCACCATAAGGGGTCTTGGGGGTGGGACCATTCAGTGATATGCCCAGATCAGGTTCTGTCAGCCAGCTCTTTCCTTCAGATGGTAAGGGAACCACACAGTGGCTTGTGCCCATGTGGGACACTAGGACTGGCCATTGCACATTGCTCCCCCAGCAGGCGGTCTGGGGGACAGTGGGGTTCATCAGCCAGTAGGTGGATTGCCTGATGCTGGAGCTATGCACTATGTGGCACCAATGTTCCTGTGGTTGTGTTCAATAAAAGCTGTGGCCTGTTTATTCTCTGATCATGTTGTCTCCTTCATGTTTTCACCCTTGGCCTTCACTCCCTCCCATGCCCTGAGAACTACAAGTGATTTACTCCAGACATTTCCACATTTGATTCTGCTCTTTGTATAAACTGGCCATAAACTTGCATTGGGTTAAAGATTCTGCTTCCCCTGCCCCACCATAAAAGTGTTTCAACAGCAATCCTAACAACATCACATTAGGGCTATCATGCTTGTCTACTCATAAGAACATAAGAAGAGTGTTGTAGGATCAAACCAAGAACCTGTTCAGTCCAGCACCCTGCTGATCACAGTGGCCGATCAAATGCCTCTGGGAAATCCAAAAACAAAGGGCATGAAGGCACCAGTTTTCCTTCACTGCTGCCACCAAGTAGTTGACATGTAGAGGCACTCTGCACATGGAGGCTCAATTTATTCCTCATAGCTAATAGCTATGGCTAGATCTATCCTCCCTGATTCTGCCTAATCCCTTTTAAACCTGTCTAAGCTAATGGCCATCAATACACCCTGAAGCAATCAATTCCAAAGAACAGGTATTCTCAAAATTTAACAACCCAAGTCATCCCTATTTTGATTTTTAAAAATGTGCAACCTCCTTCACCAGGACTCAAAACGTGCTGGGCCACAGATGTTCAAAGTATACAGTGAATGATGCGTGCTCCACAGTGTCCTTGAAATACTACAATAAGAACCACATCTGCTACACAGGTCTCAGAGGGAAGCTGATTCTATAAGGCCACAACTTAAAAGGCCTTCATTGATATTTGGATCAATCTCAGAGCCAAACTAGCCATAAAAGTGCCCATGGTATTGCCCTATGGATGCTGCTACCATTTTAAAGTGATTTTAAAATGCTGCAAGGGATCAGACATGCAATATGGTACTCTTGGTTCCCCCCGCCCATGGCACCAAAATGTACCAAAACAGTTAAGTAAGGTTGCCAGCTCTGTGCTGGGAAATATCTGGAGATTTGAGGGGTGGAGCTTGGGGAGGAAAGGGACTTCAGTGGGGTTCAATGCCATAGAACCCACCCTCCAAAGCAGCACTTTTTTTCAAGTTAACTGATCTTGGTTGTCTGGAGATATACTGTAATAGCAGGAGAACTAGTTGCAGGGGTGGCCATTTCAGCACTTGAAAAGACATGGGGAGGGAGGAGGGGGTCTCACAGATATGAGGGTTCGAGTCTATAAAGGGCTTTGCATGTGATGGCCAATATCTTAAATTGAGCCTGGTACCTAATGAGCAGACAAGTGGAGTGACTGCAGAATGGGAGTGATGTGAGTGCTCCATCTAGCTCCCAATAACTGCCAAGCAGTGGAATTCTGCACCAACTGGAGTTTCTGAATTGATTTTGAGGGGAGACCAATAGTGCGTTATAGTAGTCTGCTCTCGATGTCTCTATGGCATGGATCCAGGTAGCCAGATCAGCAGTATCAAGATAAGGGGCTATCTTTTGGGCTAAGCTGTGTTGGAAGAAAGCCTTTTTTTGCAGCTGCATTAACTTGCTTCTCCAATAATAAAGCTGGGTCCAGTATAACCCCAAGGCTCTTAATTGTGTCAGCAAGGGTCAGCTGAACTCCATCAAAGGTAGGGAACACAATGTCCTTCAAGATTTCCACCTTCCGGGACTTCCGGTTTTGGCGGCGCAAATGGCGGTCGCACTCTCAGGATGCTCCCGGAGGCGACTCGCCCACGCGCGGCTGGGGGGGGATCCGCACAAGCGGAGACCCTAAGGAGCCTTGGTGAAAAGGCTCCGAACCAGGGGGCACACCGGGGAAGTGCCTCTTTACCGGCCCGAAGGTCAGAAATTGAGGCTCGCCCCATGCCCCGAAGGCCCCGCTGCGTCTGTGCCCCGTATGGGGACTAGCAATGCCACCGGACTTCGCTGAGTGATGAAGCGAAAGAGTGATTAAAAATGAAGGTGAACGGCGGCAAACTGTGAGTTGACGATCGAAAACGCAGAAAAAGAGATAAGCGCACTCCCCCCCCACCGAACAAGCGCAAGGGAGGAGGGTGGAAAGCCCCCCCCTTGAGACCGGGACTGTATTAACTAGAAGAAGAGGGGGGGAGTGAAATTTTTGGAAACCGGATTTACCTTTTGGGGAGTTGTTTATTGTGAGGAAGAAAGTCTTATTTCCAGGCTGCGCGGCACGAACTTTTTAAAAATAAACAATAAAACAAAGATGTTGGGGCAAAAAAGGTTCCCAGAGAAGCCAGTGAAGAAGCTGGGAGGAACTTCCAATTCTAGCTCCTGCCCTGTGGAGCCAACTGTCACTCAACAAGAAAGCGAGACACTGCGCCCTCTGCTGGATCAAATGCAAAAAATAAGTCAAACGTTGTCTAGCATAGATCTCAGAAGTATTTTGGCGAATGCTTTGGCACCACTGACTGGCAATGAAGCAGATAAACTGAGCGAAGAGATGGATTTGGCGTGTAGAGCCTATTCCAACTTTACAAAGAAAAATAATTTGCAGGCAGAAGTGGTGGTCAAATTCACCAAGCAACGGACCAGAGATCAAATTTTAAGAGCGGCATCATCAACGCCTTTGAAGATCGGAGAGCAGACAATTAGGATCTTAAAAGATGTACCATTTGAAATTCGCATGAAGCGGAAGGCTTATAAAGGATTGACCACATTCTTGCAAAATCATCAAATTAAATACAGATGGTTGATTCCAGAAGGACTTATCTTTAAATTTAAAGATAAAAGACAGAAGATTGACTCCATCTTCAAAGCTCAAGACTTTTTGAAGAGACACACCAGCTCAGAGGAAGAAGCAGAACTCGCTAAATGGGAGGTATTCGGTAGCGATGGAGACAGCAGCTCGGAGAGGGGGGACAAGGGACCAGAAGAGGAAGGAGCAGCGAAGGGTCCATCTTACAACCTGAGAGATGTAAAAGGAAGGCAACCTAAAACATAAAGATAGGTTCGGAAAATGCACTAGAGGACAATATTAACAATAAATCAAAAGGACATTACTAACAAATTTAACATTTTTACTTTTTACTTTTTACAGGTCAAGATGAAGGACGATCGGTCAAACACAGAAGAAGCCAAAGAATTTATATATACTAACAAAAGATTAACATACTAATATGAGCATCACTCATTCTATTCTTAATCCCACTATATACCCTCCCTTTTTCTGAAAATTAAAAGCAATAAAATGCTCTCCTTTTTAGGAGAGTTAATAAAAAAAAAAAGATCTCCACCTTCCCAACTAGTATTACCTCTGTCTTTTTAGGGTTTATTTTCAATTTGTTCACTCTTAGCCAATTTACCACAGCAGCCAGGACTAAGGACCTTTACCACATCACTGGGGATTTGGATAAGGATATATAGAGCTGAGTATCATTTGCATATTGATGACAATGAACCCCAAAGCTATAAATGATTTCTCCTAAGGGCTTTATATAGAGACTAGGAGTAAGGCATGTTGTGGGAAGAAATACAATAAGCTCGAGAAGGAAGCTCCAGGTGAGTGTCTTGGCTGTGGCTGGTGGGGCGGCAGAGGGAAGGGGGACATAGAGGGAGGCAAGCTGTGTTTATTTTCTTCTGCTTAGCTATAAGGCAGGGCTGTCTCCAGTCATTTTGCTGCCCCAAGTGAGTAGTATGGGAGGACAGCCTTATGGTAACAGGTATGGTTCCCTCCACCCCTGACTTATGTTGATTTAGGGCTATGCAGTGGCAGCTAAGGTAGAAAAGCACCTCCTCCTATGCCATGTCTTCTGGGTTCCAAAGGTCTGGAAAGCGGTTCCATAGCCAGTTACAGGGTTACCAACTCTGGGTTGGGAAATACCTGTAGATTTGAGGGGTAGAGCCTGGGGAGGGCAGGGTTTGGGGTGGGGAGAGACCTCAGCAGGGTATAATGCCATAGAGTCCACTGCCCAAAGCAGCCATTGTCTCCAGGAGAACTGATCTTGGTCATCTGGACATCAGTTGTAAAAGCTGGGAAATTTTCAAGGGAAAATGATGTGCTGTGACTGGGGAACACGGTGATTTCTGGGAGATCTCCAGGCCCCACAGGGAGATTGGGATATTTATTTTACCTCAAGACACATTCACTGACTCCCAACAGCAACAGCAAACTGTTTAGAATGTTAGAGGCAAAGGCCAATCAGGCCACATATGCAAATGACCTCTGTGTTCTGACTGGCTATGGGGGGGGGAGAAGAACAGCAAACTGTTTAGAATGTTGGCGGTAGGACTCAGGCAACGCAGCCAGAGAATAGGGAGACCCTCTGAGTGACAGATCAGGGAGCCAACTGATATGGGAGCATGTGGAATGTTCAGGAGAGTCCATGACCAAAACACAATTGTATATAAGGAGAGATTTCACGATAGAACTGCACCCTGTGAAACTCTACAAGTTAGGTCTACACTGATAACTGGTTTCCAGTAGCAACCCTTTGAGTCCGATCCATGAGGAATTATTTGAACCAGTTCAGCACGCATCCCCTGGTACTTACTAGGCTTGCCAAGTCCCCCCGGGGGGCGGGGAAACCCCCACCCCAGAGGCCCGTTCCCCGCCGCCGGCGGATCAGGCCCTGGGGGGAACCCCACCCCCAAAGTACGTGACATGCACGTCACACTGGGGGCGGGGCCACGGTCATCCGAGGGAAAACTCTATGGTTTTCCCTCGGATGGTCGTGGCCCTGCCCCCAGCATGCCTGGCGTGGTCGCGTCACTTCCGGGTGACGTGGTTGTGGCGCGCACACTCCAGGAGTGAGCCGGGAGTCCCCCGCTGCAGCAACAGGTAGGACTTGGCAACCCTAGTACCTACTTTTGCCTCCAAGCACCTCAACAAGATGACATGATCTACTGTATAAAAGGCTGCAGGCCTTTGTCTAAAAATTCAGACAGAGGGAATCAACTAAAGCTAGCAGAGCCATCTCTATCCCATAGCCTGGCTTGAAGCCACACTGAAAAGGGTTTAAAGCTAGTCAGAGGCCAGCTGAACAGATATGGGGACTCAGAAAGTGGCCTGGAAAAACTGCTTGTAAAAAATACAAAAAGAGCAGCATCACCGGATAAACCAGAATTCCAGTATTTAACTATGATTGTCTATAGGCACAGAGTGGTATCTCCATATTTTGAAATCTTCGCTGGAAAACAGAATGATAACCTGTTCAATTTTATACCTGAAGTAACTATGATAATGTATTAAGACCAGACCACCTTGGCACCACTTAATCAATTGCAGTTCATATTACTGAGCTATTGCTTCCTGACAGTTCATTTTTTGGCTAGTGCTTTGAGGCACCGGCGTAAACTGCGGGGGGGCTCTGGGGCGCGAGCCCCCCCCGAAATTTCCCAGAAGCCCCGCCCACCCCTCGCCCTCCCAAGCCGGCGCCAAGCTCCCCCGGGCCCCAGCTCTCATTATGGCCTCTTTAAGGCCCTCTGCTGCGGCGACTGCCCCGACTGCCGGCTCCTCTCGCTCGGCTCCTACGCGGCCGCAGTTCCCCCTCTCCATCGGAGGGCACCGGCCAGAGAGAGCCTGCCGGGAGACGCCGCCGGGCCCCGGCCACGCTCGAACCCCCCCGCCACGGGTGGGGATTGGGGGCTTCCTCCTCCCCTCCTCCTGCCAATCGCTGCAGCGTCTGGGGTGCCCCATGCCTGTCCGGCCGCCCCCACCCCCGCTCCCAGAAGACCCTCCCGGCCCGGGGCCGCCTCGTCTGCGGCAGGGAGAGCCTCACTCCCAGAGGGCTGGTGGGCGGGAGTCAGGAGGCCGTGGCAGAGCACTCCGGGGAGTGGGGGGTCCACCCTGCAGGCTGCGGCCAGTCAGTTGCCACCAGCAACAGGCCCCCCTCCCCCCCAGCCATCTGCTGGAAGGCAGCGGGAAGCGGCCTGGGAAGGGCACCTGCGGGGGGGGCGACGCCCTCCTCGATGCCTCAGTCCCAGGGGGGTCCCCCCTGCAGGCTGCGGCCAGTCAGTTGCCACCAGCAACAGGCCCCCCTCCCCCCCAGCCATCTGCTGGAAGGCAGCGGGAAGCGGCCTGGGAAGGGCACCTGCGGAGAGGTCGAACAAGGGAGGACTTCTGGACGTGCGAAAGCAGGGAAAGGCTTGCAGCCGGAGTCTGGGAAGGTAAGGTTTACTCTCAAGTAGGTCCAGTCTCGGAAGACAGAAATTCAGACCTGGCGTCTGGGGGAGGGTGTGTGTATGGGCTCCCCTCCCTTCTCTTAAAGGTGCAGCCGTTCCATAACTTCCTTAATCTGCAAAATAAT
>NW_015165290.1:815759-832737 GCF_001447785.1 Gekko japonicus
TACTGATCTGTAATGTTCCAGAGGTGTTGTAATGTAATACTCAGTTTCTCAAACAAGTGTATGCCTGTCTGTTGGTCCACTTAGGAGTCTTGATCCTGGTTGTGTCGTGGTTTGGTGTAGTGGTTAAGTGTGCGGACTCTAATCTGGGAGAACCAGGTTTGGTTCCCCACTCCTCCACTTGCACCTGCTGATGTGACCTTGGGTCAGTCACAAGCTCTGGCACATCCGTTCTTGAAAAAGAGCAGTTTCTATCAGAATTCTCTCAGTCCCACCTACCTCACAGGGTATCTGTTGTGGGAAGGGGAAGGGAAAGGAGTTTGTAAACCGCTCTGAGACTCCCTTGGGTAGTGAAGGGCGGGGTATAAATCCAATCTTTTCTTCTTCTTCTTGTGTGGTGGGCTAGTTGTGGCAAATGGTAGGGAAGCTCAGTATTTCTGTATACAGTTGTAGGGGCTTTATTGCAATGTGGTATGGCCTGATATTATGTTCTTATTCCAGTGTGGGGTGTGTGTGGGGCTTTCTAAGTTTCTAAGCAGTGTACTAAGAAGGCAACTGTTCCTGGGGTTAGCCCAGCCCAGGGACATTGCTAGGGCGGTTCCCAGGCCTCCCTAAATTTCTGGGGAGCCCATCCCTAAATCCCACATGGGTCCACCTCCATAGATAGTGACCATGCCTGTGATGTCACTAGCTCCTCCCTATGATGTCATTGGGTCCCAGTTCTTTTAATGACTTAGCAATGCCTCTGGCCCAGCCCCAGCCCCCCCCGGGAAATTGGAAAGTCTACGCCCTTGCTTTGAGGTGATCTGGAAGCGAGGTGACTGAGGGCGGAATGAGCTTTATGACTTCTGCTCTTTGAAACAGTGCATAGCTAAGTTCAGGTGGGTAGCTGTATTGGTCTGAAGCAGCAGAACAAAGTTTGAGTCCAGTGGCACCATTGAGACCATCAAAGTTTTATTCAAGGTACAAGCTTTTGCGTGCAAGCACACTTCTTTATATAGGGGAGCGGTGGCACAGGGGATTTATCCTCTAGTTATAGTAACATCTGAGCTGAACAGAACAGCTGCCAGTTCTAGCCCTGTGCTGGTGTGAGCTACCAGCCTTGTCCCCAGCTTGCCGTCCACCCAGCGGTTCGAAAGCTTCGGCAAGTAGATAAAATGGGTACCACTCCTTAGAGAGGGTGGGCACACTAAACCCCCCGGTGCGGGAGGTGTTAGCCGGCGAATGGAATGTCCAGCTCATAAGATCGGAAGCCTAGAAAGATCTCTTCGGCATCGAGAAGCCTGTAATGGGCCGTTCCGGCCATGCGGTGGCAGTGCAGCGTTGCGACTCGAATCAGACCTGGAGAAAGCTGACGTCATCAAGCCAAGCTGAGTGAAAAATGCCGGCTGGAACATGCTGAACAAAATCCCCGTCGGCAGCGAACATGTGCGATTTAAAGATTTATATATGTTGTCCTCCCTTACCCCCATGAATCATTGTTAGTCCCTTGTGAAATGAGTAACTGTAAATCGCTCAGAGCCAGCAGCTCTGCAGGATTGAGCGATTAATAAATTGAAATAATATTATTATTGTTATTATTATTATTATTATTATTATTATTATTATTATTATTATTATTATTATTGTGATTATTATTATTATATACAATGAAATGGAAATTACCACTCCATACATAAAGGTAGAGTGTGAGCAGTAAATTAGCATACAGCATAATGAAGATGTTTAACAGATTCAAGGCCCAAACAGGAATAACAAGCTTAGTTTATATGGGTACCATCTGTTTGGGTTTAACTCCGGGATGGAGGGGAACATAGTAAAGGAAAAAAATATGTCAAAATTGGAGAATGATGGGCAGATGTATCTTTAATTGTGGAATGCTGAGAGTAATTAACTGAGACCCTGCCATTATACTCCATCCATCTCCTCTCAAGCATGGAGGCGACCTTAGAGCATCTTCTTCTTTGAAGTAGGGCGACTGGCTGTATAGGATTATCTCTCCTGTCCCCAGACAAGAGAAATACATTCCAATCTACTTTTCCAAATTACACTTATTTATTTATTTATTTATTCAATTTATACCCCGCCCTCCCTTGAGGAGGCTCAGGGCAGCTCAGAGCCACAATTAAGGATACACTGCATTCTACTATTCATTATGTTACATTACAATCAACTATTCTAATCTATTATTCCAAATCAGAAATAAAATAAAATAGAGAGGATGTATAGCCCTTCTGGGGGATTGGTGAGAATACAGATGTAAGGGCTGAATGAGGCTAGCATATGTAGTGAGATAAGAAACCAATATCCCTGTTAAGTCCTGGGGATTCCATTGTTCTAAGTGTTGTAATAACTTGCAACTCAGCAATTTCCCTTTCTAGTCTGTTCCTGTAGTTCCTTTACAATAAAATAATAATAAAACAGCTAATGAAATAATGAAATAAAATAGCTACGTCTCTCCCTTCCCTAGGAGACAAAGAGTCCCTCCCCTCCATTCCTACCAAACGGAGAGGGCTCAGTTTTGTGTTAGTTGGACAGGTATGAATGGGACTCATTGTCTGTGTGAAGTATTCATAGATCTCCCAGGGTACCCAGAGTATAAACTTCAAGCAGGTGTTCCTGGACTGCCTGTTTGAGAAATGCTTTGTGTGTGTGTTTAGGGCCATCAAGTCGCTTCCAACTTATGGTGACCCTATGAATTAACGGCTTTCAAAACATCCTATCATTAACAGCCTTGCTCAAGTCTTGCAAATTGAGGGCCATGGCTTCCTTTATTGAGTCAATCCATCTCTTTTCCTGCTGCCTTCTACTTTTCCTTACATTACTGCCTTTTCCAGTGGCTCCTGTCTTCTCATAATATGACCAAAGTACCATAGCCTCAGTTTAGTCATTTGAGCTTCTAGGGAGAGTTCAGGCTCGACTTGGCCTAGAACCCACTGATCTGTCTTGGCAGTCCACGGTATCTGTAAAACTCTCCTCCAACACCACATTTCAAAGTAATCTAGTAAGTACAGTACAGTAATCTTCCTGTCAGCTTTCTTCATTGTCCAACTTTCACACCCATACAGAGTAATGGGGAATACACCATACCATGGCCCCGGTCACACTGGGGGAAAAGGTGCGGCTGAAGTGCAGCTTTTTTGAGCCGCATCAAAAGAGAAGCGCGGTAGCAGGATCAGACAGATCCCCCGAGCCACCGCGCAGTTGCTCCCCGGCATGATCAGATGCCGGGGGGAAGCCACAGATCAGTGAGCGAGGCAGCCCGCTCCGCATGTGCGCGCCTGTGCAGTTTGGCCGGGGGCCTCGCATGCTGCCGGAGACGGGTGCGCCGGCGATCACACGGCCGCCCCTGCTGCAGATTTTCAGGTAAGTAGTAGTGTTTTGTAGGGGTTTTTTTATCCGCATCTTCGTCCGGAAGAGACGGATTGGGGATGGGTGCGTGCCGCTTCCCAGATGTTGTGGTGTGATCGCGCCCGCTTGATGCGCCCCCCAATCCGTCCCTCTCGTGGATCAAAGCCTCCCGTGTGACCGGGGCCCATGAATTAACTCAGACTTGGTTGCCAGCAACACATCCTTAAACTTAAGAATCTTTTCTAACTCCTTCATGGCTGCCCTTCCCAGTTTCAATCTCCTTCTGATTTCTTAGTTGACATTTCCCTTTTGGTTGATGAAGGGGCCTTTTGGTTGATGATGATGCAAAATGCTACCATAGATTAATTATGCCTTGTATAAAGTAGTATTTTCTTTTGCCTACTCTGAAGCTGCTGCCTGCTTCACCACTAGTAAAACAGCAAAGGTTCATGGTTCACTTCTCAGTCAGGGTGCAATGACAATACTTCTGCCTCCACAGCAACAGCTGATTGGACAAGGACAGAGAGACAGAAGCAGCAAAAAACAGTGAAAAGTGGAACAGTCCCATTGGGCAATTGAATCCTTAACCAGCCTGAGCTGGTGAACGTGTTTTATCCAATGGGCCTGCATCAACCGTGCCTAGGACATTAACCTATTTATCAGCATGAAGACTGGGAAGGAGCTACAGAGCTGGAAGGGTGAAACTAATCCAAATGTCAAGCAGATGAGATCTTTTTAAATGAACAAACACTGCTTAAGATTTACGAGCAGAGAGCTCAGTTCTCAGCCCTGGTATTCAAACATGAAGAGCAGCCTTGCCCACAGCAGTTTCTTTTTCCCATGCCCCCAGTGCCAGCTTTCTTTCTGTCTTTGGACACCAGAATAAAATAAATGGCAGGGAATAAGCCAGACCGGTAGTGGAAATGGTACCCTAAACAAATGGCTGTCATTCAACTCCAGCACCTTAGTTCCGGAAGAGAAACTGAGGACAAGGAAATATGGGATATTCTTCCTCTACTACTACTACTGACAAAGGCAGCTTTGACTCTCAAAAGCTTTTACCTTGAAAATCTTGTTGGTCTCTAAGGTGCTGCTGGACTCGAATCACTCACACAAAAAAACCCTTTGCTTAGTTTAATAGCCCCACATCATCGTAGAGCATACATGTTTGCACGCTTTAATGTTCTGCCATCGGAGGTGCTTTTAGGGAGGTAACGCCAGATACCATATGTAGACTCGAATCTAACTGAACACCAAGGAATGTTACCTTTCTTATCCTTCCTCTTCCCAGCAATTGGACAAAACCAGGGCTATTTTGGGGCAGGAACGCACAGGAACAGAGTTCCGGCTGGCTCCCAAGTTGGCCACGCCCAGCAGGAACTCATTAGCATAATAGACAACACCCAACAGCAGAAACCCATTAGGATTGGCTACATTAGGGGTGTGTAGCCTAACATGCAAAGGAGTTCCTGCTACAAAAATAGCCCTGGGTTTTGACAACAAACAAGGTAAACAGAATAAGAAGCAAAAGGTGGCTGGGGCTGGATAACCACACTTCTGGTAACATGTGGGTGCGGCCTAATGTGCTAATGAGCTGTGCTGTCAGGGGTGTGGCCTAATATGCTAATGAGTTTCTACTGTTGGGTGTGGCCTATTATGCTAATGAGTTCCTGCTGGGCTTTTTCTACAAAAAGAGCCCTGGACAAAACTATACTTGTTCCACGTAGTGTTACGATTGTTTCCCCTCTTTTATAGAACAAAGCAGCTGCCATAGAATGCATAGGACACTGGCAAGGAGGGCTTTTGTTACCAGCCATTTCTCTACTCAGAATCACACACACCACAAGTTCCTTTTTGCACACATAGGAAGGGGGCAGCCTTGAGTCCCTCCTCTGACTGCTAAATGGGGAATGCATGTGAATGGGTCCTTGGTAGACTCATGCCTCTGGAATCTGACTGGCAGTTCCTGGGTCTACTGGGAAGCCAGCTACAAAAGTTATTCATTTGCATCCGTGCGAATAGGAACTTGCAGCTGACAGCATGCAGCTATCAAGGTATCAAGTGCTATCTTAATGTGCACAGCCATGACAAAGTAGTTCTTCCTAAAGAAAAGAACAAAAATGTAGTTAGAAGAGATGGCTCTGCTCATCTCGATGGCATCATAAAAAGCTTAAGCAGCTGCTAAGAATGGGTTCATGGGGAAATGTGATCTACAAACATACAACTGTCAGATACTGGAATGTTTTGTCACCTTACTTGATGCCAATATGTGAATTTTCAGTTCTTGGCCTACGGACTCATGCATAAAGCATTCACCTTGAAGCTGGAGAGAAATCCTAGTTTAGCCATGGATTTGCAAGTGACCTTAAGGAGCCCTTAAGTCTAATTCCCCATCTGTGAATGGCAAAAATGACTGACCACTTTATGAGGCTGCTTTAAAATGTGCGCAATAAAGACAGAAAGGTTTTTTCCCCTTTGGAAGTCCAAAATTCTGATGTGGCAGCAAATCTCATCAATTTCAATTGAACTGACTTCTGCATAATGTATTTGAGACCACTGTCAACTAACCGCCCTGCTTGACTAGTAACAGCAAGGTTAGAAGAGTTTTTGTCCTTCTCAAAGACGGCAAGCAGCAGCTGTTCTTCAGGGGACAGTGAGAGCATCTTTTGCACTCTAGCATGTAGAAAGGAATAGTAAATAAAAGTCAGCTGGCCATGCAAGACCAGATGAAACAGATAGGCAGCAATTGAGAAGTCCTCCTACAGAACAGCGCTCAGATTTGCTCCAGCTGCATCCATATTCTGAAGTGCTTTTTTTCCAAAACTGAACTGTTCAGATTTGAGTCAAATGCCCTAAACCAGCACACCAAAGAAAATGTGTTGCCTTTAAGGACTTCTGACTGTTGGTAAAGGTGTTCCTAAGGTTTATCGAGAAGATCTAAAATTTTAGCCAAGGGGAGGTCATCCTGGTTTGAAGATATGCTGGAGAAGAGTATCTATTTTGTGTGAATGAGAGAGATCAACACCTAGAAGATGGACCTGTACTGTTCTTCACCCTTTTCTAGAAGGGAAACTACAAGTCAACACCCAAAATGAACGTTAGTGAAAGAGGAGGATGCAAAAAGGTATTTTGACTTCTAGTGATTTCCAGAGTAAAGGAAATTTCCCTATGCATTTGGAGAGAAAGCCCCCCCCCCTTTCAGGTCAATGTCCTTGCTATCCCTAGAGCAACAGCAGCTGAGACCATTACTTTATAATTATGCCCTCCAGAAAGGCTATCAGCCTTTGTAGCAAACAAAAGATTTGTTTTGAAAAGGGAGACCTTCTCTGGGAGAAGCTCAGTGTCATCTGCTCACTCAAAACTGAGACAACAGAAATTATCTGTTAAGCAACATGAATCTTTCATTGTAGGAATTTTAAAGTGCTGCTGGTCTGGATAACAACCAAAGTGTCTGCAAAGTGTTAAGCAATACTTAATTTGTATTCCTTTTTTAAAAAAATGAAAAGACAGTGTTTGAAGGGTTGTCCCCACAAGATTTCCAAATATATCCCTGAAGACAAGTTCTGTAACGTTCCCAAGTTCACATGCTCTCACTCTCAGGAGGAGGCCCAGCAAAAGATGGTTCTTTGGTTCATATTTGCACACTAGGGCTGCCAAGCCACGTCAGGGGATCCGTGCATCTTCACAGGATCCCTGCCGCGGGGGACAGCGATACGCGTTGCACTGCCGTCGCCAGGATGTGACGCATTGCTCTGGCAACGGGACTCCAAACAGCCCCGTTGCCAGAGCGACGCATAGCGTCACATCCTGGCGACGGCGGTGCAACGCGTATCGCTGTCCCCCGCAGCAGGGATCCTGTGAAGACGCACGGATCCCCCGCCGCAGCTTGGCAGCCCTATTGCACACAGATAAAAGAGATTGGCTGTGGTCATAGGCACCAGTTGAAGCGGAGGGGAAGCGTGGCTATTTCCTCTGGAGGAATTTGACACGCAGTTGCAAGATCACACATCCCTTTGTAGCTGCAGGCTCAGCCTGTCACTGTGTGACCAGACGCGACTGCAGGTGAGTCAGGGTGGGGTTTTATGGCCGTTTGTTTCCCATGCGCATAAACAAGGAGTCGTACCTCCACACTGAGGGCCCCCTCTGGAGTATGCAATGATGCACATACTGCAGGGGGGGGGGGAACGGCACTAAGCCAGGAGGGAATGATCAGACCATCCCGACGGCAAGAGAGCATGCTTGCGCAATCAGACAGGGGAAAGTCTGTCCGTGGCCGGTCGGAACCCATTACAGCTGGACTTTCCCCAGTGTCTTTTAACTCTCCTTCTGTGGTGGAGCAGCAGGGGTTGCCGACGACTGAGATGTTGCTGTCTGATTCTGCCTCTTAGATCCATCAGGCATTCACACCTATGTCAGATCTAAAGGTGCTTGTGATCACAGCCATTGTCCTGCTGCACATAGCCCAGTGCTGCGATCCAGCAGGCAGGGTCCTCAATGTCATTCTGCCTCTGATCTGATCAATCAGACTCAGAGCATGGGGGATGTGAGCATCCTCTCTGAGCCTCTGTACTGGACAGTTTCCTGGTTGTAAGAGGAGGAATGGTAGAGTAAAACAGACAAGACTCTGCTCCTCTGCTTGCAGGAAAGGAGGAACTTGGCTGCAGAGCAAGTTAAAAGCTCCTGGCAGACTGAGAAGCAAAAACAAAGTTTCAGAGATTCAAGGTTCAGAGATCACCCAGAGTGATGCAGTGTGGTTGGTAATGGCAGCTCTTTAGAGAACAATCCTACAACATGAAAAGAGGTGAGGAAGGCTGCTTTCTGCACTGCATCAGAGCAGAGACTGAGCTACTCGTTTAACTGCTTGAAGAAAATCTATTGCCTAAACAGATGGTGCACCAACTGATGAAGCATTCTGAATCCACAAAATGGCTCAGAGTGAATCCTGTAGATATTTTCCCGTAATTTTTACAAAATGCATTGCCACATAAATTGCTGGTATATACTCCAACACACTACAACTATCCAGAAATCCAGCTCACGTGATATATACACAATTTACTTGTAGGTTATGTTCTGTTTGGAGAGGCTATTTTTACATGCTGGCACCCTTGGGGTTCGCCACAGGAGCTCGCTGGTAGATTCCAAATGTCACATTAGAAGTAGCTCAAAGTGGCACAGTGAAAATATTTTACAGACTTCCTTGACACCCAAAGAATCTGCCCATTCCTGTGAAGCATCCCTTCTTCGGTAATCAAGTTAAGGATTTATCATGTTACAGTATATTCCACTTCACAGACATTGTACTACTGGCAGCCACCAAAATCTCCCCATTATTTGATTCAGAAGTCATTCTCATGTAGGCTTACCAACCTCCAGGTGGGGCCTGAACTTCTCAAGGAATCTCAACTAAACTCCAGACTGCAGAGGTCAGCTCCCCTGGAGAAAACGGCAGCTTTGGAAGGTGGGCTCTATGGCTCCTTCCCTTCCCCAAACTCCACCCTCTCCAAGCACCAACCTCAAGTCTCCAGGAATTCCCCAAAATGAAGCTGGCAATTCTAATCCAATTTACTGAGATTAACCATACCCAACACCCACAGCCAGAAGTTTCATACATCATCCACTAAACTTCTGCAGTCTGCTTCTGATTCTGACACTCTATATGAGAACGAAGGAACAGAGCTGCTTCCAGAGGGTGGTAATTCTCCATGTAGCTTTCAGTGCTGCTGCAAATACAGAGCCATTTGCAGTGACAATGGAGCAGCCGTACTAGAGGAACTATTAGATATCATAGTGCTATATAAATTACTCTTTCTTTTTTAAAAGCCTGAGAAAGCACTCCAGTAGCATGGTGGAGTGGTAAAGGGGGCCTGACACAAGGAGAATGGCTCTGAGTGGCCTGCAAAAACATCTACCAACTGTGCAAACACACGCCAAAGTCAAACTAGTCCCAATCTGTAAACGCCATCATATTTGTAAGATTGGAGTCCAGAGTGATTATCCACTGCAATCTCCTGTCAAGCTAGTTTCATGATTTCTCTGCCTCACCAACCAAGGCACCTGAGATTGGAAGGAAAGTCTCTCCTAACTTCACGTTTTGCACCTCTTATTGAAGTGAAAGATTATGGTATAACAACAGCCCCATAAAAAGATTTCTAGCAGGCCCTCTTCACCAGGTTTTTAAATGTGTTCTCCTTAGGTTTTGCTCTTTTGATTTGATCACCCTTTTGTTCTGGTAAGGTCAGAGGATTATTGCCCTCCAACAAGTAGTATGAGTTCTTTGTGCTCTCACAGTGATGATATACGGTACAGGACAGAATTGTGTCTGGATTAAATTCTTGGTCTTTTCACTAGGAAAAAGGGCTTAACCACTTTGACATCCATTCTCAGCCTGCTTTCAGTAGCAGGAGGGAAGTGCTATACTGTTATGAGCCAAGAATCCTTTTTGCATGACTGAACTCTGTCACTTTAAGTTTCTCCTTCTAGTTCCCTTGTAACATTCTGCAATTTTTCTCACCCCAATAATTGAAGAGAACATGTTACAGAGCCCCTAGGTGTCTGCTGCTATCATTTCTGAGGACTGTGTGAATCTGTGCACTGGTTTCTCAGTTATGATGGAGCAGGCTGCATATGCAAAGAATTACAGCTTTTGATTTTGTAGGATCTTCTCTCTTTCCCAGGCCCCATTGCTTTCCATAGTGGTTAGGCAGCTGATGCCCTCTAACCATGCAATTATGACTAGCATCCCTCATGCTATATTGTATGAGTATCTAATTTTAAAAATGAAAGCAGGACTCCATCGTGGGGGCTTATGAGCCAACCTCTGAACTATCTTTGCTTAGCCTCCTAAAGCTCCCAGTTCAAGGAAAGCTGTTTGCAGTTGATTGAAAACTGTTGTAAAATGGGGGAAGGATATGCAACAGAAGAAGCCCCAACATGGACTGCCCCCCTTTGGTTTCTACAGTGGGACTTAGTTTCCAGGAAAAGGAATGGGTGCTTTAAAAGGGAACGGGGTTGCTCGATTTTTTTTTTAAAAGACAGTCACTAAAATAAGATGCCACTGTCCCAAATTCCCTTCCTTCTATGCCAATGAAATTAACATTTCACAAAACAGAAACAGACTGTTTCTCACTACCAGACAGCTTTCCACCAATATGGATTTCACACACTAGGTTCACTTGACATTTATTTTTATTTGAAATGCTAAAAAAAGAAAGAAGCAGGAGGAAGAAAGAAGGGGGCATCACACAAACAGATGGATTTTCCTATGGAGGTTTCACAAAGAAATACTGGATTGTGATGTGTTTCTACACACACACACACACACACACACACAGAGAGAGAGAGAGAGAGAGAGAGAGGGAGAGCAGAGAGCCAGACTACAGAGCGTTACTATTATTCAGGTTCTGGAAAACAGGACATGAAAAGTAGGTTAGTCAATGTCTTCTTTTATTAGACCAACATTAGTCCTTCATAGAAGTCTCCTTTAGACATAATGAAATTCTGTACCATTCTTCTGCGTTCCTTGCAACCAAGATACCAGAATAACTTCTGACAACCTGTGAATGCAAGTCACCAGGGCTAGGTCCTGAATAAGTCACTTTAATACAATATACACTCTTACAGTGAAAAATATGAATGCAAATTCATATGGGTCAACAAAAGATATTTTCACAGCACATGGCTACATTATACACACATCACAGTCATCCTCTACACACTTAAACATGAAAATAGTGGCTCAATTCAGACACAATGCTGCAAAACCATAATGAGACATGCCCTGCACACTCCCATCTGGCTTCAGAATTCCCTCCTCCCTTTCCCTGGCTGCTCTAAACACACAGTTTACGTTGTCATTCAGACCAGGCAGCTACAGATACTGCTAGACAAGATAACAGATTGCCAAAGATTATGATCTGGAAAACCAAGGTGGAAAGTGGGCTTGTCAATCATGGTTTAAAGGCAATTCCGGTTATTTTATTTATTTAAAACACATGTCCTGCCTTTGCCCCCAATTTGGGCTCAAGGTGGCTTACAATCTATACAAGAAAAACAAGAAGGAAAACAGCACACGATAAAACCAAAAACAACCCATGCCAGACATCCTTCAAAACTCAAACTCCATTAAAAGGCCTTCCCAAACAGAATAGCCTTGTGCCTCTTTGGGAACTTATGTAATAAAGAAACTTAAGAACATAGGAACATAAGGGAAGCCAATGTTGGATCAGGCCAATGACCCATCCAGTCCAACACTCTGTCACACAGTGGCCAAAAATACCAGGTGCCATCAGGCGGTCCAACAGTGGGGCCAGGACACTAGAAGCCCTCCCACTGTTGGCCCCCCCCCCCCCAAGCACCAAAACTTTCCTCATCTCCTCTAGCAGCCCATTCCACAAGGTGAGTGCAACAGCTGCAAAGTGGTTACCATTTGTTCAGTTCCACTTTTATTATTAAGCTACAGTTACAGCAAACCAGGAAAACAAAGGAAGGGATCCAGAAGGGAGATGGGAAAAGAGAGTATACATGAACCCTCAGTTCCCAACTGTCAAACCATTGTTTGACAAGAAATCAGTGTTATATTTGAACTGAGCCACTGCCTTCTCAATAGTCAAACTGGCCCCAGGTTGGCTTGATCTCTCATCGTCTACTTCAAATGTGCAAAGACTCCATCAAGCTATTTAGGTCAGCCAACCTCCATATTACAGAGGCAGCAGAAAGCCTCAGCCTCTATGCCCTATTAGTTGGCCTCCAGATTGGATTGCAAGAGTCTGGGGAGGGCAGAATCAGGGGAGGGGAGGGGAGGGACCTCAGCAGTGTATAGTGCCACAGAGTTCAACTTCCAAAACAGCCATTTTCTCCAGGGGAACAGATCTCTATAGCCTGGAGATCAGTCAGAATTCTGGGAGATCTCCAGCCACCACCTGGACATTGTCAACCCTATCCCAGGGCAACAAGTTGGCTGCTGTGTGAAACCAGACACTGGACCAGATGATCATGGTTCTGATCCCGTAAAAGTCTTATTGGCTGCGGTCACACAGAGCATTAACCACACTACAGAGACGGAAGATAGGCAGATTTTCCGGGTGCGATCAAACCGCAACATCTGGGAAGCATAGAGCTCCCGTGGCTAACCCGAGGCTTGCCGCCAAAGATGCGCCGTAAAAAACTAGTACCTCCGAGGTACTAGTTTCTGGAAACCGCGGGGCAAGGGCGGGTGTCTGATCACGTTTCCGGTGGTAGCTCGTGGCATCCGGCGCCCGCCCATGTCCCATCGCGAAAAGTTTGTTTTTTTCAAGTCTCCACAGGATGCACACACTTCGGTTTAAAAAAACACCACAACCCCCGCCACACCGCTTCTTTGCCGCGCCGCAGGATTGACGTATGATCGGCACCTGCCCCTGAACCATGGGACGTCAGCGGGACATTTGATCTGGTGGCCGTGCGGTAGTTCACTCCGGGGCAAACAGCCACGCCTCCCCCCGTAATATCCGGCCCGTGTGACCGGGGCCTTAGAGTTCCTAATTACTATCTGAATATAGAGCTGTCCTGGATCAGTTCTGTACTTTGGTAAATCTGGCGGTACATCTCAACAGGATTTCTGCAATAGCTCTACATTTTTCCAAAAGGAACTATTCTACATTTCTCAATAACTACATAGATCTTGATAACACTAAATCAGAGTTTAGTAGCTCATCATTCTCTTAGGAAGGCTATTATCGGCCCAAATTTGGATAATTTTGCACTAAACACAATTTTTAAAGAGACCAGCATGCTTTAAGATTACTGCTGGCCACCCTGTCTCAATTCCCAAACAACTGGGAAATACTCAGGAGGTGCTCTGTGGTCCTGAGATCCAACACAGGTATTTGCAGCCTGCTTACAAAAGAGCTACATTTGTCTATATAGCATTAAATGGACAGAATTGATTTTTATAGTCTTTAATTTAGTCCCTTCTGAGCAGACCTACTGCCAGAATTTATTGAGTTCTAGCAAAATTAACCAAGCCAAAGCAAAGGTCACCTTTCAGACAACATCTGCTAGAACAAAGTATCAACTCTGCGTTTCAGATGTGGGCTAGGGACTGAAACAGAGCTTAAAGATCTGCAAGGTCAGTTGGGACTGAAGCAGCAATTGAATATGCAATGGTAAACCCTGCTGTGTACTTTAGCCTAGTTCTGATATACTGTTGTCTGCAGGACCTGATCTTTCCCCAAAATATCATGTATTTCTGAATGCTTGTTCCTGCACACCTCAAGAGGACAAGTCTCGCATGCACCACCCCATTGGAAGGAGCATCAGTAGCTTCCGCCATTATTGTTTAAATCCCTAAAGCAACATTTCCAAAATTTGATTCCCAGAATTGTAGGCAACTAGGGATTTAAGGCTTAGATTGTCCTGGAGGCATGGATGAGAGAGGAACCGGGTATTCAGCAGCTCCAGAAAGAAATGTCAGAATAAGCACACATGCAGCATGACATACACAGTTCATGCTTCTATTACCCACACAGATCAAGCTGCAATGATTACAGCAGTATTTAATCTATAGCTCCAAGCCAGCTACTCGCTCTTTAGCTTTTATTCACTGTTTATGTACAGGAATATTCCTCAGCTTCAATGCACTCTTGTACCATAAAAAGGATCTTTCAAGGCTTTGCTTGCAGGGGAGTTTTCCCTGCCCCTGCTTCTCTAATAACAGTGGCAGCAGCAAAATTGTACACCCTGAAGCAGGAACAATACAGCAAGGTAAATCCACACGCAGATAGTAGAGACTACATGATGCACTCACCACTGTAAACATGTACCCAGCTTTGCTAGGAGTATAGTTGTGGGAGTCATCAGAAGAGCAAAATGTGATATATGGGACGCTGTATACTTAAGAGCATCTCTGACTAATATTCAATGCCCTAGATAACAGCTAGTGCATATAGACCACTCTAAATTAATTTCCCTAGACCTGCGCATTAAAAAAACCAAACACCTCTTGGACCCAACTCAAATTAATTTGTGGGACTCACTTCCTTAGATTATAGTGATGGCTACCTGGTTAAATGGATTTTAAAAATTAGACTTCCACGTTTAATGGATTGGGTCATGGTCCATTTGGTCCGTGATGCCACACGGCTTGCCAAACCATTTAAAGAGAATGTCTTTCCTTTAAATGGCTTTTGTAAAGCTGCACGGTGTACGAGTGAAGGCCAAGCACCAACTCCACCCACTTCTGGTTCACTTCCAGTTTACCATTAGTGGGTGAAGTTGCTGCTTCCCTTTAAATGGCTTTTGCAAAGCTGCACAATGCACAAGTCAAGGCTGAGCAGTGACATCACCCACTTCTGGGGGGGTGAAATTGCCACTCAGCCTTCATTCACAAAGTGTGTGGCTTTGCAAAAGCCATTTAAAGGGAATGTGATACAGACCTTATAAACCTCCTGGGAGGGTCGTGGGAGGTCCATTGGGCAGGATGGCATGGACTGGGTTCATGGACCACAAACTGGGCCCTGGTCTGTGGAAAAATTAGGTCCATGGTCTGATCTGTGCCCATCCCTAATATAGACAGCCATATAGGTAAACATGATTCAGTATAAGGCAGTTTCAAGTTCCTGGGAGGAAAGGCGGGATTAAAAAATGCAGTAAAAATTTTCCTCTATTTATTGACTGCATTTATTTGTATTTCTAACGTATCATATGGCGGTTTCAGGTGGATAGTTGTGTTGGTCTGAAGCAGCAGAATAAAGTTTGAGTCCAGTGGCACCTTTAAGACCAACGAAGTTTAATTCTGGAAATTCTGCATGCACACTTCTTCTGATACATTGAAACAGACTTCACCAACCATTACATATAGGTACAAGGGAGTTAGTGGCCAGGAAGGGCTAATTGCAGTCAAGATGCATAAGTCACTGAGTGATACGTATAGCTAAGACTGGATTAAACCAGTTGGTAAAACCTGTGGATAGCAGCAAATTAGCATACAGATAGTAAAAGAGTACAAATGCGAGAACTGAGTGACTTAGCGTTATAGTGAGATAAGAACCTGATATCTCTGTTAAGCCCTGGGGGTTCCACTGTCCTGAGTGTTGTAATAACTTGTAATTCAGAAACCTCCCATTCTAGTCTGTTTCTGAAATTCCTTTGCAATAAAACAGCTACTTTGAGGTCCCCCATTGAGTGTCCTGGGAAGCTGCAATGTTCTCCTACAGGTTTCTCAGTTTTCCGATTCTTGATGTCAGATTTACCACCATTTATCCTTTGGCGGAGGGTTTGACCTGAAGGACACTGTTGGCATTTAATTAATGACAGTGATCCTTAACATGGCTCCCATGGATGCCATGTTGCCTAGTGATGTGTTTCTTCCTTTCTTTTTTAAGCCCCCCGAGGGGGAATTTTTTATTTGCATTTCTATAAAACTACAACAGAAATTGGGGAGGGAGAGTCTACAATCTATAGGAAAAAGGAAAGAAAACCTAACTAAAACCCCAAGAATGGAGGTTTTACAATGCTTAAAACATAGTTGTTACTTGCTTCTTTCATAAAGTGAATCTTTCACAAAGCAATGAGCTAAAGCTGGTTTTCTTCCACCTTATTGGAGTAGAAGAATCCAGGAAATATTACCTTTGGATCTGCAGGGAACACCTATTCCAAAGTAGCTGCCCCCGTGTTGCAACTGTCCCCCAGGGCAACCATTTTGTGGTGAGTCCTGTTTTCCACGCAGCCATTCTGTGGAGTAGGGTTCCCAAGTACTTACCGCGATCCAGCGGGGAAAACACGCTCCCCGGCCGGACCATTCCTCCCTGTAACACACCATGCCGTCACCAGGAAGTGATGCTGGGCGACGCTCTGGCAATGGGGCTGAAAACTCGATGGTACCATCGACTTTCCAGCCCCATTGCCAGAGCGTCGCCTGGCATCACTTCCTGGCGATGGCATGGTGCGGTGCATCTGTTGTCCCCATGGGAATGATCCTGCGAAGACGTCTGTGTCCCCCGCCGAATCACGGTAAGTACTTGGGAAGCCTGCTGTGGAGGCACCCACCACTCTCTCCCAAAATTCCAAATCTGTTCACAGGCTCAACAAGGTTGGGGGACCCCAGCCATATGCCTAGGGTTACCAGCCTCCAGGTGGGGCCTGGGGATCTCCCGCTTTTACAACTGATCCCCAGCTGAAAGAGATCAGCTCCCCTGGAGAAAATGGCTGCTTTGAAGGGTGGACTCTATGGCATTGTACTATGCTGAGGCCCCTCCCCAAACCACGCCCTCTCCTGGCTCCACCCCCAAAGTCTCCAGGTATTTTCCATCCCAGACTTGGCAACCCTACATATGCCAAAGCATTTCAGGAAAACCAATATTCTAAACCAGTTGACTTGATAAAAGCTAAAAAACCCACTTCTAGTTGCCTTAGCCTCAAAGTACCAGAAGCCAGCCTTTACAGAGAGATCTTAATGGTTTCCAAAAGTTCACAAAGAAAGGAAAGGAACTCCAATGAGACAAACTAGCAAAGACTTCCTGCAGTGCAGCTGTCCATGCTGAAAGCTTCAGTCCTCCAGTTTAGCACAGCAGTTTTCCCAAGCACTACGACTTAACAATAAGCAGTGGCCAAATGTTCTGTGTAATGACAGCTGTTTCTCAGTTTATCCCCA
>NW_015165290.1:832815-840854 GCF_001447785.1 Gekko japonicus
CACTCACAGAACTATTGCCCAGGAATCATGTCTGGGAGATTTAAAGCAATTCAGTACCTTATAATATGGCGTTGCAGGGAAACATAATTCAAGTAAAGCCAGTCAAGTCACTAAGTCAGGAAACAGTATTATATAAACCAGCTGCCTTTCCTTTCTCATCGACTCAACAGCAGTAAGTTGGGCCTTTCACAGATATGCTCCCTTAAAACTCTCCTCTGGGCACTTAATGGGCCTATTATTCCTTATACGTACACAGTCCTCCCCCAAATTTCAGCAATGAAGGTTTTTTTTGAAAACAGTCTCTTGTGGGCTGCACTGGATCTATGAGAACTTCCCAGGAAAACATGTATTATTTCACTACTGTGAGTGGGGAATGACCCCTGCAGTACAAGCTTTGCTCCTGTGGAATGGTGCTTTTGGCTCACATGGCTTTTTGCAATGCTCAGCCTCAGACTGCCACTACTCTTGACAGAAAGTTCTCTTCTCTCCTTCCTCCAGCGGAAAACATCCCACTCTCCCAGTAAAGCAAGAATCAGCTTGTCTCAAGGGCAAACCTACCCAATACACTGTCCCCAACAGTCCTGTCAAGGAGACATACACTAGGAGCCCCTGATTGAACCTTAGACTGCAAAGGGATCGCCACGTTAATCTGTTCGAGCAAAATAAAACAAATGTCCAATGGCACTTTGAATAAATGTTGTTTATTTAAATAAAGAGTAAGCAAATTTTGTTAGTCTTCAAGGTGCCACCGCCTGGGCTTTAGTTTTATTTTGAAAGACTCTCAGACATGGGGGGCCAATTCAGGGATTTAAGCTGACAGGGAGAAAGGGGAGAGGAGAGAGAGAGAGAGAGGAGAGAAACAGAGAGTGTTTTCCAACCTGAAACAGCCCTGGGGACCACCTATTTGTCCTGCTGAGAAAATGTGTATGTAGCCCACCAGTACACACACGTTTCCCCAAAAGGAGGGGGGAAACAGCAGCTCCCCAGGGCCCTTTCAGGTAAGGGAAATGGTATGGGAGGTGGAAGACTTCAGCCACCTCTCCCCACACACACCACTCTCCTGACCTAAATCAGCATCTACACACCCAAGAGTCTAAATTTCAACCAGGAACCCCCCATGCTTCCTGTGGCTATAGAAACAGTGTATTGTATCATTAGAGGCAAAGTAGGAGTGCTGTTGAAAGGAGGAAAGAGACGTGCTCTCATACGAGGGCTGTTTACCGTGGCTGTCTGTAGGGTCAAGGAATGGTAATTTTCCTGCCTAGCCAGGTGAACAGAATGTAAACACTCCTGACATTTAAGACATGAAAATAAGGACATGCTTCTAAAACCCCAATTGTCATCCCAAGGATCAGTGCGAGAGCCATCCTTCCTGCTTACATACAGCCGAAGGCTCTGCTCCACCTGTAGTCTGCTGTAGCCATTTAATTTGCAAGAGCATACCTGCCACTGATTTAAAAGCCACTAAGGCTGTTTTTGTTAAGAGATACAAGAAACTAACTATTCAGCAGCTGCAGTGTGGTACAATGGGCGGCTGTGCCCTGCATGATGCCTTAATGTTCATGCACCTGCATCTACACAGATGCACACTGAAAAATTTATTTCCTGTTCAGAGATTTAATTTTACAGATCAGAGGAAAGGGGCCGAGGGAGAGAGAGAGAGACCAAATCTTGGAGAAAAGCTTCTTTCATCTATAGACAAACCTACGGGTATGATCACGTGCAGAATTAGCCGTGCCATAGGCACGAATGCCAGGCATATTTTAAGGGCATGATCAGACACCAACATCTGCCAAGCGTCCCGCTCCCGTTGGCAACCTGTTTTGCTCTGCTGCAGAAGCGGAGTAAAAAGTCACCGGGGAAAGTCCAGTAGCAAACGGGTTTGCTACGCGTAGGCCAGGAACGGACTTTCCCCTGTGTGATCGTGCCAGCACGCTCTCATGGCATCAGGATGGTCCGATTGGGCCATCCCAACTCCATGCCATTGTTTCCCCCCCCCCTTTTGATATACGCATCATTGCACACTGCATAGGGAGCACTTGGAGATGCGAAGCATCGATCCCTTGTTGAAGCGCACCGGAAAGACGCAGCCAAAAAAAACCCCTCAACTCACCCACATTTGCGTCTGATCACACTGTGGCGGGTTGCCCCCGCAGCTCCCAGGGACTGTGTGATCGTGCAAATGCAGGTCAAATTCCTGGGGAGCAAATAGCCTCACTTCCCTCTCGCATTATCTCACACGTGGGAACGTTGCCTACGAAACCTATCCAGCTTCATAAGGAGAAACCAAATGGCAACAGCTTTTGATTTCTCCAGAACTCTTCCTCAGGTTGGATGTTACAAAAAGATTGGGGGGGGGCATGATATTAAATCCTGTTCACGCCTGCATTGTGTACTGGATGTAGAGTTCCCAATTCTGGCTTGGGAAATTCCTGGAGATTTGGGGACAGCACCTGTGGAGGAACCTCTGAAATCTGCTATTTGCTCCAGGGCAACTAATCTCTGAATTCTTGAGATCAGTTGTGATTTCAGAAGTTTTCCAGACCCCACCTGAAGGTTGGTAACCCAAGTTAGATGCAGAGCCGATTCAAATGCTGCTAGATTCAAATTATACTTCGTGTTTCTCAGTGCAGAAATCACTTGGGAGTCCTTGTAAGCACATTTGATCAGGATTTAATATCACATCCTGAGGCATTTTCTTCCACGCCCTTTTAACACATGTTTTTTGTTTTTGTTTTTTATAACACCCAGACTAAGGAAGGATTCTGGAGAACTGGAAAGCTCACACACTGTTATGTGCCATTTTGGTTGGTCGTAATAAAAGGTATTCTGCAGATTGTGTTCTGGGTTTTGGATTTTGTCTATAGATGGCCTTTATTTATTTAAATAATCAGAGATGCTTTTATCTTAGAACATTCATAGCTCTATGCCTGAATTCAGCGATGTGCCTGAATTTGGGCAGATGTAATGGGAAAAAGCCTTGCTGCAGAAGAGACAGCTTGAAAGCTTGTTCATTTAAAAGAAAAGCAAAAAAAAAAAAGTGAGCTTGAGGGCACAGAAGGGAGATTACCCTTCGAAGAAAAAAATCTTTATAAAACTTTAAAAATAGTTTTGCACTTGCGAGTCTGCCAAGTGAAAAAAAGGTTAAAGCCCCCTGAGGTAAGAAACTAATTTTCAAACCAATAAACCACGATATTTCAGAGGTTCAGGGCCTTAAAGTTCCATCAGGAAGAGCTATGGTCAGGAGTTACCTGCAGCAAGACATTTCACAAGAGCTCTCTCTCTCTCTCTCTCTCTCTCTCTCTCTCTCTCTCTCACTCTCTCTCTCTCTCTCTCTCTCCAACAGCAACAATAAACATGTTGGCATTTTTTATAGCTACTGTTTCTTAGACTGTTTCAGTGGCTGGGTGATGTGAATCATCCAAGGACACACAAAGTTACAAGCATCCTCCTTATGCTGACTATACAAGAGAAATGTACAAAATCACTCAGTCCCTGAATACAAACCTAACCTGCCAGTGAGCACTTTGGAGATTTACTGAGGCAATTTGTTGCCCCAAACCAAAGTCTCAAATCAGGAAATGGTGCATTAAAGACATGCTAATTAAAAACAAGCAAAACATGTGAGTAATATTTGCTTCCTCAAATTCTGTAAATGGTACCACAGGAGACATAAGTGAGGAACAAGCAAACAGTGTAACTGGATCTCTAAAATGAATGCTGACCTAAGTGTCAAGTCTCTGATGGTGTTCCCCAGAACTGCTTCCCTTCATGTGCGAACTCTCAAAACACTGGTTCCTACTGCAATTGCACCAGGAGTCTGAGAAGAAATTTGCCCTTGCCTCTGGCCTATTATGCATGCATAGATTACTGCAGAGAATTCAAGCCTTAAGCTTGACTTCAGATTCTGTGCCTGCTGTACGCACCATTCTTTTTTCTCCAGAGTATTTATTCTGCAGCTTCAACCAAAAAGGCCTGACTGTTCGAATTCTCTGTAGTAAGCTGTGTGTGCAGCACAGCCAGGCTTGCTGTGCCTGTGGGGAGCAGATGATTCCCTGCAGGCGCAGCTCTGCACTGCTTCCTCCTGCCACCCAGTTTAAACTGGGTGGCAGAAGAGGGCAGCCCAGCCAAGGAGCCTTTTATATTTACAGCAATCTGAGACTAGGGATACTCTCGTATCGTTAGACTCATGCCACTTGTAAAAAAAAATTAAATATAAAACAACGAGGGACACACTGATGAAAGGCAGAAGGTATAGGTTGGCCAGAATAACCTGGGTGTGGTCTATGAGGGGCGGAAAAAGGGAAGGGCAGGGCAGGGCAGGGCAAAATCTGAGGGAATCTGTATGCTTTTGAATTACCTACAGTTTAGAAGTGAAGCAAGGGAAAGACCAGCACAAAAGCACTCTCAGAAAACCTGGGGAAACAGTGAACAGAAAAAGAACTGAGCACTGAAGGGAGGACAAACAATGCAGAGTGAAACAGAAAACCTGACAGATATTCACAGTGAAAATGAGGCAAAAGACCCGGGCATAATAGGCCTCTGTGTAACTGCTGAAACCTGCCAGATAAATAAAACATGCCAAAAAGTATCCAGTCCCAAACAGACCATTAAAGCCACTAAACTAAAAGGTCTTGCATATCAATGAAATACTCTTACTCTAGCTTTGCACCCCCAGCTAAATGAGCTGTATGGGTGAAGAATGGCCACTCAGGATGTCACTGAGGAATTTCAGACATACGATATAATCCAGAAGAGGAATGGTTCCCAAACGGTTTCTGGTCTGTCATTTCAGACAGAACCGTTTTAGAACCGGTTCCCTATCGGAATATATTTCAAATTTCACACACAAACACTTCTGTCCCATTTAGGAAATGAGGCTGAAGCGTTTTACCTGTCAACCGCTTCCAAGTAGTCTTCACTTTCCTCTCCCGGTTCCGATGTGCTTTTTCCCGCCGTTTTTCGCCCGCACGGGTGATCTCCGGCTTTTTTTTTAAACGTTCGCTTTATAGCGCTATAGCACTATAATGGTATAACGCTATAATGGAACAGCGTTATTTCAACCCCATTGGAATGCCTGGAGTGTTGTGTTATAGCACTATAGCGCTCTAAAGTGAACGTTTTTTTAAAAAGCTGGAGATCGCCCGCGCGGGCAAAAAATGATGGGGGGAAAGCGGTGCAGTCTGAAATGGCAAACCGCTTCAGATCCAGCTCTTTACCGGAAGGGGAAAGCCATGTGTGAAATGGCAGCCCTATGCCGGTTTACTCCACGACGGATCAAAAACGGCTTCAAAATGGCTTAAAAAGGGTAATGTGAAATTCCTCACTCTCTCCACCTTTGATTATTTATTTATTCATTTATTTGGTACATTTTTATCCTACTCTTCCTCTCACAAGCTCAGGGAGGCATACATCTTTCTGCTTTCCTCCATTTTATCATCACAACAACCCTGTTAGGTAGGTTGGTGTGATGTACAGGAGGCAATCCTGCCCCTGACAGGATAGACAGCTGCTCAGCGGTTTCATCCCTGAGCCTATGGGAATGCTGTTCCAGCATCCAATCACTTTTCAGAGCAGGGATGGAGTGTTGGAGGGAAGCACAGCAGCAGTTAGTTAAGATCTGCCTGAGAAAGAGGGCAGTCATGGTTCTGGGACTGCCTCAGCAAAACAGCAGACAGTTTGAAGGGTAGCTCTGCTTGGTCGCGGGGCACAGTGGTTTAATACTACCACTGGGAGAGGACCCAGTTGTTAGGACTCTCTCTGGTGATGAGCAAACCTTGTACCATTTAGTCTGACTCTTAGGAAAGGGCAGGCTGATGTGTGTGAAAGGACACACCTTGGTGGCTTGTCAGTGCGTGCATTAAAGAGAATTCACGCCATACTCTGAAGCTGTTAAGTAGCCTAAACCAGTTTTTTCCTTTGACTATCTGGGGACCTGTGCTGCTGTTCTTTTCTTTAGAAACAAGTTGTAAATGAATACATCTTCTCTGTTATTTACATACAACTCCTGCCTCAGCAATCTCTGGGTTCTTGCTCACCACAAAACTTATCTCTCGGCAGCAAACCCGAAGCCTTTACACTTGATACCCTAAGAACACCTTGTAACTGGGGAGAAAGTATACAGTTCAAAACAAACCTGGTTCCCCAAAATCATAAGAAGCTATGTGGGCCCCCTCTGCTTAAAGAACCATCTTGTCACAGTTAGGTTAAGGGAGAGTGATAGGCACAAGGTCACCTGCCAATGAGCTTCCATGGCAGAGTAGGGAACTCCCAGATCCTAGGTTAACCCTAACCACTACACCGTGCTGGTAACATCTGGACACAGCACATCCAAGGAACTGCAACATTTATTGTTCCCAGATCATTCCTCTCCCTCTTATAAACAAATACAGAGCTTGGCACAGGTTATGCCAAAATATCTACACATTGTGTTGAAATTACCAGGGAGTATGGAGAATATTTGTCAGTTCAGGAATTAGTTATTGTGATTGCACTACACTGAAAGCATATACATTCGGGGAAAGATTAAAAGGGAAGTATGGCATTTCCATCCTCCAATATCTGGTCTCAAGGCCTTCCCTTCAACTCACACACTTGCATAAATGCCCTGTTCTGAGGAATTCCCCTTCAAAGGATTGCATGCCTGCCAGCACCACCACAAAACAACCACAAAGTCGTTCTGCTGTAGATCTAGCTGTAATTGTCTCCTGCATTATGAGCTTAACTGAAAGGCCTAAACAATATTAATTTCTAATCTCTCATTTAGCCCTCCAGAAAGGCTGCATTGTGTGTCGTTCACAGATGGATGCCGCTCCAGCTGCTAACATCCATCATTCAGCGACCAGCTACAGACATTTAGCCTCCTCCTGCAAGATCTGCCAGGCAAAGACCCATGCTGGAGTTGTCAAAGCACATCAGGAATGAAACAGGCATAAAACCCTCCCCCCAATTCCTTTCCGATGTTCAGAGGTGACAGGACTTCTTCCTCTCCTAGATAAACCCAACCACATAAGCTCTGTAGCCAGCACAGTGGATAAGAAGGAGCCTAGGAGTAATGTCAGTAAAAGGAGATGTTAATAGGCAAGAAACAAAAAGTACTGGAGCTCTTGGAAGTGGCAACTTGATCTGCAGAAGAAAGTCCTGAAAGGAAGACTTTGTTGTAAATCTGACCCACGAGATTTGAGGATGTAGCAAAGTATAGTGAGCAATCTCCCAAAATACTTTATGTATAAAATGTGTGTACTGCCTATGCTGGCACAGTTCTCACCAGCCCCGCCCCCAGCCCCAACTCCTTCGAGTTCACTATCAACTTTTGGCTCCAAATTCACCTGAATTCAAGAAGTATCCCACACTGGACTTTTTTCCCCTCCAGTTTGAGTTTCACAATTCTGAAATGCCTTCAGCGTTCACAAACAGAGGCTGCTTAGTAAGACACTTTTGCATTACTCAGTCATTCCTTTCCCTCAAATCGCTTTATGCTAACTCAGAAGTAAGTCCCATTCAGCAAATGTTCTGCTGCTCCCTGCAATTTTCCTTTTGTTCCTAATTCTTCTCTGCATTCCTGAGTCAATCATTAATCATCAGTTCTTGAAGGGCAGAGGGGAATAAAATGCTACTTTTCATTTAGCAACCAAAACTGTTGCTCATTTTTGTAATTTCATAATTGTATTATTAAACAAAAAGCAGTTCTTGATCCCCTCTAAAAACAAAACTCATAATTAACATTTCTTTCATGAATATTGTAGCTGTAAGCTGGAAGAAGCACCAAGGGAGGAGAATTTAAAGGGACAGCAGTCCTGAGAGAGTTCAATAATAGTTTTTATGCTCAACAGCCTGATTCTGCAATTGCATTTTAATTTTAAAAATTACTTCAATGAAAAGACAACAGGGGAAACACTGGGACATACCAGGCTCCCAGCAGTGTCGTCTGGATCCTCCACTGAAATTAGGTAAAGGAATGGTGGCAATTCCAGGTTAAATAGCAAGCATGTAATCACTCTGCTCACTGTAAGAAGATATGGGGTGTACCTCTCCTCTCA
>NW_015165291.1:0-7940 GCF_001447785.1 Gekko japonicus
ACCGGAATGAGAATGGCAGCTCGCTGACATCAAGGCAGGAGACAAACTGAGGTGGTTTGCCATTGCCTGCCTCTGCGCACTAACCAGAACTCTTTTTGTAGCGGGAACTCCTTTGCATATTAGGCGACACACCCCTAATGTAGCCAATTGTCAGACTCCCATTCCATCAACGAAGTACACACTTGTAGAAAAAGGTTTTACTTTAATTGAAGCAATAGGTGCATAACAGGATCAGTGTTCAGAATGAGGCAAAAGCATGGTACCCAATAGATTATAGTAAATTGGAAAAGCTGAGGCCCAATTGCGGGACTTCCCGCGCGCACCATTGAGCCTGGGAAGCAATGCTCCTGGGTAATCATAACATATTTGCTTCTCATGGATAGTACCATGAGCTCACCCAAGCTACTACCTGCCAGCAACCACCTGTGGCCTTGAGAGATACGGAAGTTCCTGCAACTAGGCAATTAAGCGCATCAACAGGCATACATGGGAAAGTGAAAGCAGACAAGCGCATACATAGGAAATAGACAAGCGCATAGATAGAGAATAGGAAAACACATTGGCAGCTTGCTGACACCAATCCTCCAAGAGCTTACAGAGCTCTTACAGGGGCTACTGTAAACTCTTGGAGGATTGGCTACATTAGGGGTGTGTCACCTAATATGCAAAGGAGTCCCTGCTACAAAAAGAGCCCTGTAAATTGCCTAACTTCCTTGGTGGTCTCCTATCCAAGTACTCACACAGGCCAACCAAGATCTGATGAGGCTGGGCTAGCCTGGGCCATCCAGGTCAGAGACAACGGGCTTAGAAGGAGGTAAACTCTGCTTAGGATAGTGCTGTTAAGCCACCCAACGGGCAGCCATAGAAAGGAGGAGGAATCCGTTGTTTTAATGCTACTCACCCAATTATAGGGCAATTGGTCTTCATGGAGTAATCTCGAATATGTACATTTAACTTCAGGTCTGATATACACACCCTTCTCTCTGTGACTGGATATCTTACTGCTCTCTACAGGGCACCAAGACGGGATATACGAGGCCTCCCAAGATGCTGCTGCTGCTAAGCAAGTGCAGACCTCACCGTCTTCCTACTTCACTTACTTGCACCCTGACCCAAATAAAATACACACGCGTCAGTAAGTGTCCATCATCCCCCCCCCCCCACCCGGCTTGCGGTGCAACTGCAGCACACAACGTAACTTTTGGGAACCCAGAAACTTTGTAGTTAAGATGGTTATATTAGGCGACACACCCCTAATGTAGCCAATCCTCCAAGAGCTTACAGAGCTCTTCTTACAGGGGCTACTGTAAGCTCTTGGAGGATTGGCTACATTAGGGTGTGTGTCGCCTAATATGCAAAGGAGTTCCTACTACAAAAAGAGCCCCATCTTTGGTCTGCCTTTTGATGGCTTTTCCAAAGTCTTGATCAGACTTATCTCCAGTGCTCCCTCTAAGCTGTAGAGTCTTGTGAGCAAAAAATCCTACTTTGTGAGCTACTGGCATTAAAGTTGTGAGCAAGCCATTTGGCTACTGCATGAATTAGTTTGCTCTGGAGCCGTTTTTCCTGAGCTAAGACAAAAATGTGTGAGCCGGAGGCTAAAAAACTGTGAGCTAGCTCACACTAACTCAGCTTAGAGGGAACACTGCTTATCTCCCACCCCACCCCTCCTGGGGCACATTCAGACCCAAAGATGCCACTTTGTGTCTCCTCCCCCCTCTTTTGGTTAAGTTCCAAAAGACAATATTTTAAATATTTTTTTCTGCATCCCTGGGGAATGCCCTGAGTTTGTAAAAATCCTTACTTTATATGTGGGTGGGCTGTTTTTGTTGTTGTTTGTTTGTTGTTGTTTGCTTTCATCATCCACCCAGGGGGCCCAATCGTTTATTATTAGATATAATATTTTTCCCCCTCAACCCCTTAAGAACTAAGAATGGAATGTTCACAGGCACATGCAGAATATCCCTAATTACCGGATGTCGGGGGAAAGGGACAGAGGATAGTCTTCTGTTTGTGAGCTTCCGAGGTGTAACAGACTGGGCTGGACTAAATGGACTTTTAGTCTGATCCACAAGTACACATTATGATATTTAACTCTCCTCCCATTGCATTAACAGTATATATGTTTTGCCTCTCTTTTCTTCCAGGCTAGATCCCAGCCTGAAGTTCTCCACTTTGAATAGCTCCCATGTTGACCTGCTGAATGAAACGTGGGCCTACGGGGGCTGTGAACACAGTCGTGGGTACCTGGCCACTTTGGTGCACTCCTTCCCCAGCAGCTGCATCCTGGACAGCAATGGACGCCTGATCAGCTGGAGTCTCCTTGATCCTTTTGGTGCACTGGCACATGGCTATACCCTCCCAGAGCATCGCGGTCGTGGCTACATGGCTATTGTCAATAAAGTACTGGCCACACGTGTCCATGCATCTGGCTACCCTATATATGGGAATGTAGCCCTTGATAACTTGCGCATGCAGAAGTGTCTTGAATACTGGGGCTTTCAGAGATTATCCCTATCATGTCATTTTATTTACCATACCCCTAAACCCTCCACTGGAAGTATATAACCCTCCTCCAGTCTCACCACATCTTGTGAGACCTTTTGAGACAGTGAACCGTCACTGTATTGCCAGTGTGGCAGAACTTCAAAGTAAGATACAATACTGTGCCAAGCAAGCTATTCACACTTTCCCCCAGCCATCATCCTTTTTATCTTATCCTCACTCTCTGTGAATTGTCATTCTCTACTCACCAGACATTCCTGAATGCCTCTTACACATGTATTTAATCATTTCCTGGAGGTAGATTACATGTCATATCCATAGATCAGGGCAGTGATCTGATAATACAATTTTAAAAAGATTCCATTTGGCATGTGCTATTGTCTAAAGTCATGGGTTTGTTCTCCAAACAGTAGTAAACCCCTTCTCCATTTGATGTCCAGTTATGGCTGACAAAAAACAAATGATGGGTTTTTCACCTATAAGCATATCAGTTCAGTTTATTGAAGCAACCAACCAGCCACTCACGGCAACAATGCAATAAACGCTGTACAAAACTTGCTTTGTATCATTGCCTGGAAGTCTTCTATATCTTGTAACTCTCTAGTAAATTGTTTACCTAATTATAGTTGTGGTCACGCACGCCATTTGGAGAGGAGGGGGAGCGAGGCTATTCCCTCCGGAGGCATTTGACCCGCAGTTGCGAAATCACACAGCCCTTAGTTGCTGCGGGCTCAGTCCGTCACTGTGTGATCAGACACAACTGTGGGTGAGTTGGGGAGTTTTTTGCCACTTGTTTCCCATGCGCATAAACAAGGAATTGCACCTCTGCACCGAGGGCCCCCTATGGGTATGCGATGATGCGCATACAGTGAAGCGGGGAGGGGGGAATGGCACCAAGCCGGGATGGCCTGATCAGGACATCCCAATGGCTCGGAAGCTTGCTTGCGCGATCAGATAGGGGAAAGTCCGTCCGTGGCCTGTTGCAACCTGTTGAGTACCAGATTTTCTCCAGTGTCTTTTTACTCCACTTCTGCAGAGGAGAATTAGTCTGCTCTGGAGCCGTCTTTCCTGAGCTAAGACAAAGACATGTGAGCTGGAAGCTAAAAAAAATTGAGCCAGCCCACACTAACTCAGCTCAGAGGGAACACTTATGTTCCACTGTATTTGTTCCAAACGGTGCAGTATGGTACAATCAGCTCGTCTGCAAACAAGTCTGCCACTTGACAAGCCAAGCCCTGGAAGGCTTTTTGAGGTTTTATTTCATTGATAATCGATATCATACTATTGTGAATCGACACTGTAACAATCTATTGCCATGATCCCAGACGTTCTAGCATTAACTTTGTTTTAAAAAGTGACACTATACCCCTCGTGCTTCTCTTCAGCCACTGCAGAGGCTTTCTTCCACGACGGCACTCGCTTCCTCGGCTGCTAGCATTTCCACATGTGCAGGTTCAGTGTTTCTCAAGGAGCCCTTAAACACTCAGAAGTGCTAGTGTCAGCAGAAGCAGGCATAGCAGGGGAGGAAAACCTCTGCTGTGACCACAAAGGAGCACAGAGGGGATCACGTCGTAGGGGGAAATGTGCTGCCTGCACCTCTCCGTTATGATTCAGCAATGGAAGGGGCTGCTAGAGCCTTACTAGCAGCCTTACTAGAGAGCCAGTTTGGTGTAGTGGGTAAGTGCGTGGACTCTAATTGGGGAGAACCGGGTTTGATTCCCCACTCCTCCAATTGCACCTGCTGGATGACCTTGGGCAAGCCCTAGTTCTGACAAGAGCTGTCCTTGGAAAAGAGCAGTTTCTGTCAAGAGCTCTCTCAGCCCCACCTGCCTCACAGGGTGTCTGTCTGTTGTGGGGAGGGAAAGGAGTTTGTAAGCCGCTCTGAGACACCTACGGGTAGTGAAGGGCGGGGTATAAATCCAATCTCTTCTTCTCTAAGTGACCTAAGGCAAGAGATTCACTAATCCCACCCCACTATAGCTCAGAGCAAAGGCCTGTGCAGTCAGCAGCCTGGGAACATGCTTCTCCACTAGCATAGCCGGTAAAGGGGGGGGGGTTGACTCTGAAGCAAAAAAAAAAAGTTTTCAAGGATCACTGGGTTTGACCGTGGATCATTCTCATGTTCACTTGGAGAAACTCTTGAGCAACAACAGAAGGCGCCTGGTCTCTCCGCCCCCCCCCCCATCCTCCAACCACCCTTCTCCCTTTCAGCAGCTCCAAGCAGGAGAGGCCAGGGCCAGCTGCGGGTGATTCCCCTAACCCAAGTCCTCGAAAGAGCAAATGCACCCCATCTTCACTCAGGGGCTGCTTTGCCAGTTATACTGCACCATCCGGATCCCATCCCACAAGTCCAAGGAACAAATCCCATCCCACAAGTCCAAGGAACAAATCCCATCCCACAAGTCCAAGGAACAAATCCCATCCCACAAGTCCAAGGAACAAATCCCATCCCACAAGTCCAAGGAACAAATCCCATCCCACAAGTCCAAGGAACAAATTCCTTGCAGTCCAAGGAACAAATTTGTTAATCGTTCATTTATTCTGGGATGAAAGTACATCCACAAGCAGAGCACTCCCCGAAAGAAACCTGGCTGGATCAGACGTGGACCGAGTGGGTCCATATTGCTGCTTTGATCATTCTTTATCTATGCTGCTCATCAGGAAGATTCAGGCAGCCACAGGTCAGCCATAGGCGATAGGTGTGATGGGTGACGCTGACCAAGAACAAAATGATCCTGACTATCTTAAGCACTGATCTGGAAGGGGATTAACTGTTACTTTTGGGGACACAGGTGCTGCACCCACATGCATGTGTGTGTGGGCACAAGGGTTCAAAAAGTGTTTTTCCCATGAGGTGGAAGGTTTTGGGATGAGGACAAATGGTGTATCTTCCTCCTCTCTCGTAGGTACTTACCACGACCCATCCTGATTCTGTTGGTTCCCACCAGCCTCTAACTCCTGAGCTATGCTGATCCTATCCTGTCCTTCCAAGTTGCAACTGCTAGAAGGGATTTTGCGGAAATGTCTTCCCCAGACCCTTTCGGTAAACTTAAATTGCGACCTCTTGCTATTTTAGAACTAGCTCTGCCCAAAAGAAATGCAGACCCTGCTCTTTGGGTTATGAGACAGGGACATGGGCTGGATTCCTGATAACATCTCATTCATATGTTTCCTATTCTCCACATACTATATCTGCATTAATGGCAGCAGTGATACATTGGGTTTTTTTCAGGTGCACATCTAAGAATTTCAGTGTGGAAACCATGTACTTTAAATGTGTGCATTACTCATCAAAAATTAGGATTGGCTGCAGGTTCCTTCTATATAGACACTTGGGGTACACCTGGGGTTCATGCCTTGTCATGTGTAAAGTGGCCCCATCTATGAAGTCATGTGCACACGGTGAGTGCTCAAGTTTGTGGTGTGCCAGAAACTTTCTGCCAAAAAACAAATCATGGGATGTGTCATTCCTTAGGACTAAGTGCCGGTTTCCATACATGTTGACTTAACTACAACCAATGAAAGACAACTTGGAAGTTCAGCATGGAGTTTGAATGCAGAGTGTGGAAGTGAGCCTTGAGAAAGGAATTCTAAAGTAGCACATACCGCTGGTGTATTACTGCCTTCTCCTAAATGTATGTGTTTGTTTGGCATGATTCTTGTTCTCCCAAGGACAGGCAGAATAAACAGTTTCTTCTCCCATGCTAGTGAATTAAAGCAAAGCAAATCCTAAAAGCCATGTGTGATATTATGGCCCTGGCATCTCAGACTCATCCTTATACAATCAGCCGCACAAGGCCCCCATGTGGATAAAAAAGCCACACAATAGGGCCAGCAGCAACTGCAATTTTGGGTTCTGTAAACACAAACCAACTGCCAGTTTTGCAGAAAAATCTAATCTGTAAAAGACAACCTAATTGGGTGTTTATGAAAACCATATTGGTAGCAACATCTCCACATGCATAGACATCACACAAAAACCGGGCATTGGGGCAGCACATTTTGTTGCCCTTGTGATCCAAAATGATACCTACTATAAAGGACACAAACACAAAGGGTTTTTTTTAAACTTAAAATAAAAACATGCTTAAAACATTAGCACTCTTGCAACTGACACCTCTTGCTCTAAATTACTGCATCAAAATGTCTGTGCTGTTGCAATCCTGAGTATGCTGTTCAGGTGTGTATCCGTAAGCTGCAAACCTATGATGATGCAGCAGCAGCATGACTGGAAGAAGAAGCAGAAGACGGCCACTTCCACTGCGGGCCTGATAGGAGCCCAGATAGAAGCCCTCCGGGGGCCTGATCTGCCCACCGGGCCACATGTTTGACACCCTTGCTCTACAGCACCTGAGTGTTGAAAGCACTTCTCATACATTATTTGAAGCAGTGGAAATTTCCCCCTTCATCCTTTCCTTTTATGAACCTCCTCCTCAAAAGTGGAAATTTGTTTAGGATGGTGATGACTCTTCTGTGGATGAACAGCAACCCAGAAATAAACAGTTCTGGTGTTTACTGCAAATCCTCAGTGTGTGCGTGTGTGTGGGGGGGGGGTTCCTTGTACATAACACACACCTTTTCTTTAATCAATAAGAACACAGGTTAGATATTATGAGCTGGATCCAAGTTTCCTCAAACAGCAAATTCATAGGATCTTTAATGTTTTCCTTCAACAGCTACCCTGCGTCTCCAAAGAGCTGCTGCTGAGGGTAGGGGAACACTCCAAAACAATATGCCATACGACCAGATAGATGCATCAAGGAGGAGAAAATTGGCCTGCTGCATCCCCTCATGCCATGTGTCATATCGCTCAGCAAGGTCCCTGACCTTCAGTACTGATGGATTACTATAGGGGAACTTCTCAATGGAAAGCTCCCAGATCCAAGCTCCAATTTGGTGGGTAGCCTGGCTGGGCACTTCCTTGCCAGTGAGAGAGACTCCCAGACTGTAGCTTCCTTTAAGTTCAGTTTATTATGTTCCAAGTAGGTATCAAGTAACACAGATGGTTGCAAACAAAGAAATCCACAGTGTACACTCAGAGAAGCCCGGGGCCGGGCCGGGCCGGGCGGAACGAGGCTGGCCAGTCAGCAGGCCAGGGGGGAGGGGCCAGGCGAGTGGCGGGAAGGTAGGCGCCTCCCCTCCCTCCCCGGAACAATCGCCAGGCAGCAGGGTGGAAGGAGGGAGAGGCCCGGGTATACGTGACCCGGGCTGCTTGCCGTCCTCACCCCTTTTCTGTTGTGGCGGGAGCTGCTTGGGGGGAACTGGCCGGGCAAGGGAGCAGGGGACAAGGGCCAGGTACGTCCTCTGTGTGCGGCAGCCCCCCTCCAGGTACTCGGGCCTCCAGCGCTGGCGGCTCGGCCCTATTGGGCCTGCCGCCACCTAGCTGCCGCTATCCCCCCCCCCCCCCCATGTTTGCCGGGGCCGGCGTGTGGGGGGCT